>NW_026562630.1:0-95753 GCF_027474105.1 Poeciliopsis prolifica
GAACCGCAACGCATGTCTTTACGCAGTGCACCAACCGAGCACTCACCATCAAGCCGCTCGAACTCCTAAAAGTACCTCAAAGTCGATCTTCGTGTTTAACTTCAAAACTCCAGCTGTCACACTCTGGATAAAGAGGGTGCTTTGGACAATTCCGCCTGCAGGTCTTGAACTCAGACCCATCGGAACCGCAAACGCATGTATTTACGCAGTGCGCCACCGAGCACTCACCCATCAAGCCGCTCGAACTCCTAAAAGTACCTCAAAGTCGGTCTTCCGTGTTTAACTTCAAAACTCCAGCTGTCACTCTGGATAAGAGGGTGCTTTGGACAATTCCGCCTGCAGGTCTTGAACTCAGACCCATCGGAACCGCAACGCATGTCTTTACGCAGTGCGCCAACCGAGCACTCACCCATCAAGCCGCTCGAACTCCTAAAAGTACCTCAAAGTCGATCTTCCGTGTTTAACTTCAAACTCCAGCTATCACTCTGGATAAATGGGGTGCTTGGGACCGTTCCTCACCGGGTCTGAACTCAGACCCATCGGAACCGCAACGCATGTCTTTACGCAGTGCACAACCGAGCACTCACCATCAAGCCGCTCGAACTCCTAAAAGTACCTCAAAGTCGATCTTCCGTGTTTAACTTCAAAACTCCAGCTATCTGGATAAAGAGGGTACTTCGGACCGTTCCTCACCCGGGTCTTGAACTCAGACCCATCGGAACCGCAACGCATGTCTTTACGCAGTGCGCCAACCGAGCACTCACCCATCAAGCTGCTCGAACTCCTAAAAGTACCTCAAAGTCGGTCTTCCGTGTTTAACTTCAAAACTCCAGCTGTCACTCTGGATAAAGAGGGTGCTTGGGACCGTTCCTCACCCGGGTCTTGAACTCAGACCCATCGGAACCGCAACGCATGTCTTTACGCAGTGCACCAACCGAGCACTCACCCATCAAGCCGCTCGAACTCCTAAAAGTACCTCAAAGTCGATCTCCGTGTTTAACTTCAAAACTCCAGCTATCACTCTGGGATAAATGGGGTGCTTGGGACCGTTCCTCACCCGGGTCTTGAACTCAGACCCATCGGAACCGCAACGCATGTCTTTACGCAGTGCGCCAACCGAGCACTCACCCATCAAGCTGCTCGAACTCCTAAAAGTACCTCAAAGTCGATCTTCCGTGTTTAACTTCAAAACTCCAGCTATCTGGATAAAGAGGGTACTTCGGACCGTTCTCACCCGGGTCTTGAACTCAGACCCATCGGAACCGCAACGCATGTCTTTACGCAGTGCGCCAACCGAGCACTCACCAATCAAACTGCTCGAACTCCTAAAAGTACCTCAAAGTCGGTCTTCCGTGTTTAACTTCAAAAACTCCATCTATCACTCTGGATAAAGAGGGTGCTTCGGACCATTCCGCCGCAGGTCTTGAACTCAGACCCATCGGAACCGCAACGCATGTCTTTACGCAGTGCACCAACCGAGCACTCACCCATCAAGCCGCTCGAACTCCTAAAAGTACCTCAAAGTCGATCTTCCGTGTTTAACTTCAAAACTCCAGCTATCTGGATAAAGAGGGTACTTTGGGACCGTTCCTCACCCGGGTCTTGAACTCAGACCCATCGGAACCGCAACGCATGTCTTTACGCAGTGCGCCAACCGAGCACTCACCCATCAAGCTGCTCGAACTCCTAAAAGTACCTCAAAGTCGGTCTTCCGTGTTTAACTTCAAACTCCAGCTGTCACTCTGGATAAAGAGGGTGCTTGGGACCGTTCTCACCCGGGTCTTGAACTCAGACCCATCGGAACCGCAACGCATGTCTTTACGCAGTGCACCAACCGAGCACTCACCCATCAAGCCGCTCGAACTCCTAAAAGTACCTCAAAGTCGATCTTCCGTGTTTAACTTCAAAACTCCAGCTATCTGGATAAAGAGGGTACTTCGGACCGTTCCTCACCCGGGTCTTGAACTCAGACCCATCGGAACCGCAACGCATGTCTTTACGCAGTGCGCCAACCGAGCACTCACCCATCAAGCTTCTCGAACTCCTAAAAGTACCTCAAAGTCGGTCTTCCGTGTTTAACTTCAAAACTCCAGCTGTCACTCTGGATAAAGAGGGTGCTTCGGACCATTCCGCCTGCAGGTCTTGAACTCAGACCCATCGGAACCGCAACGCATGTCTTTACGCAGTGCACCAACCGAGCACTCACCCATCAAGCCGCTCGAACTCCTAAAAGTACCTCAAAGTCGATCTTCCGTGTTTAACTTCAAAACTCCAGCTATCACTCTAGATAAAGAGGGTGCTTCGGACCGTTCCTCACCCGGGTCTTGAACTCAGACCCATCGGAACCGCAACGCATGTATTTACGCAGTGCGCCAACCGAGCACTCACCCATCAAGCAGCTCGAACTCCTAAAAGTACCTCAAAGTCGGTCTTCCGTGTTTAACTTCAAAACTCCAGCTGTCACTCTGGATAAAGAGGGTGCTTGGGACCGTTCCTCACCCGGGTCTTGAACTCAGACCCATCGGAACCGCAACGCATGTCTTTACGCAGTGCACCAACCGAGCACTCACCCATCAAGCCGCTCGAACTCCTAAAAGTACCTCAAAGTCGATCTTCCGTGTTTAACTTCAAAACTCCAGCTATCTGGATAAAGAGGGTACTTCGGACCGTTCCTCACCCGGGTCTTGAACTCAGACCCATCGGAACCGCAACGCATGTCTTTATGCAGTGCGCCAACCGAGCACTCACCATCAAGCAGCTCGAACTCCTAAAAGTACCTCAAAGTCGGTCTTCCGTGTTTGAGTCAGAGTTGTTTTTTTTTTTTGGTTGCTCTTATGGACTGCGTAAACTGAGCACCTTTCCATTCGAAGTTCTACAAGTACCCAAGGACCATCGGAACAGTTAGTCTTCCATGTTAAACTTTAAAAGTCCAGCTGTCTCTCTGGATAAGGAGTGTGCTTCAGACAGTTCCGCACACGTGTCTTGAACTCTCACTTTAGACCCAGTGAGAGTTTAACGTTGTCCATTGTTGCTCCCATGGACTGAGAACTTTAACTTCCTTCTCTTTCCAACATTTACAATAGTACATTCTGGATGCAGTGTATGGTGCAGACCATTCCATAAGCAGATCTTGAACTCCCTCCACTTTCCACCTCTCTGAGTAAAGCCTCCCTAACATGTGCGGAATAAAGCACATGTTAGAGAGTTGGCTCCCTCACTGACACTCTGCATACAGACTATGCTTCGCAGTGTTCCGCCTGCAGGTCTTGAACTCAGACCCACCGGAACCGCAACGCATGTCTTTACGCAGTGCGCCAGCCGAGCACTGACACATCAAGCCGCTCGAACTCCTAAAAGTACCTCAAAGTCGGTCTTCCGTGTTTAACTTTAAAACTCCAGCTGTCACTCTGGATAAAGAGGGTGCTTTGGACAATTCCGCCTGCAGGTCTTGAACTCAGACCCATCGGAACCGCAACGCATGTATTTACGCAGTGCGCCAACCGAGCACTCACCCATCAAGCCGCTCGAACTCCTAAAAGTACCTCAAAGTCGGTCTTCCGTGTTTAACTTTAAAACTCCAGCTGTCACTCTGGATAAAGAGGGTGCTTTGGACATTCCGCCTGCAGGTCTTGAACTCAGACCCATCGGAACCGCAACGCATGTCTTTACGCAGTGCGCCAACCGAGCACTCACCCATCAAGCCGCTCGAACTCCTAAAAGTACCTCAAAGTCGGTCTTCCGTGTTTAACTTTAAAACTCCAGCTGTCACTCTGGATAAAGAGGGTGCTTTGGACAATTCCGCCTGCAGGTCTTGAACTCAGACCCATCGGAACCGCAACGCATGTCTTTACGCAGTGCGCCAACCGAGCACTCACCCATCAAGCCGCTCGAACTCCTAAAAGTACCTCAAAGTCGATCTTCCGTGTTTAACTTCAAAACTCCAGCTATCACTCTGGATAAATGGGGTGCTTGGGACCGTTCCTCACCCGGGTCTTGAACTCAGACCCATCGGAACCGCAACGCATGTCTTTACGCAGTGCACCAACCGAGCACTCACCCATCAAGCCGCTCGAACTCCTAAAAGTACCTCAAAGTCGATCTTCCGTGTTTAACTTCAAAACTCCAGCTATCTGGATAAAGAGGGTACTTCGGGCCGTTCCTCACCCGGGTCTTGAACTCAGACCCATCGGAACCGCAACGCATGTCTTTACGCAGTGCGCCAACCGAGCACTCACCCATCAAGCCGCTCGAACTCCTAAAGTACCTCAAAGTCGGTCTTCCGTGTTTAACTTCAAAACTCCAGCTGTCACTCTGGATAAAGAGGGTGCTTGGGACCGTTCCTCACCCGGGTCTTGAACTCAGACCCATCGGAACCGCAACGCATGTCTTTACGCAGTGCACCAACGAGCACTCACCCATCAAGCCGCTCGAACTCCTAAAAGTACCTCAAAGTCGATCTTCCGTGTTTAACTTCAAAACTCCAGCTATCTGGATAAAGAGGGTACTTCGGACGTTCCTCACCCGGGTCTTGAACTCAGACCCATCGGAACCGCAACGCATGTCTTTACGCAGTGCGCCAACCGAGCACTCACCAATCAAACTGCTCGAACTCCTAAAAGTACCTCAAAGTCGGTCTTCCGTGTTTAACTTCAAAACTCCATCTATCACTCTGGATAAAGAGGGTGCTTCGGACCATTCCGCCTGCAGGTCTTGAACTCAGACCCATCGGAACCGCAACGCATGTCTTTACGCAGTGCACCAACCGAGCACTCACCCATCAAGCCGCTCGAACTCCTAAAAGTACCTCAAAGTCGATCTTCCGTGTTTAACTTCAAAACTCCAGCTATCTGGATAAAGAGGGTACTTTGGACCGTTCCTCACCCGGGTCTTGAACTCAGACCCATCGGAACCGCAACGCATGTCTTTACGCAGTGCACCAACCGAGCACTCACCCATCAAGCCGCTCAAACTCCTAAAAGTACCTCAAAGTCGATCTTCCGTGTTTAACTTCAAAACTCCAGCTATCTGGATAAAGAGGGTACTTCGGACCGTTCCTCACCCGGGTCTTGAACTCAGACCCATCGGAACCGCAACGCATGTCTTTACGCAGTGCGCCAACCGAGCACTCACCCATCAAGCTGCTCGAACTCCTAAAAGTACCTCAAAGTCGGTCTTCCGTGTTTAACTTCAAAACTCCAGCTGTCACTCTGGATAAAGAGGGTGCTTCGGACCATTCCGCCTGCAGGTCTTGAACTCAGACCCATCGGAACCGCAACGCATGTCTTTACGCAGTGCACCAACCGAGCACTCACCCATCAAGCCGCTCGAACTCCTAAAAGTACCTCAAAGTCGATCTTCCGTGTTTAACTTCAAAACTCCAGCTATCACTCTAGATAAAGAGGGTGCTTCGGACCGTTCCTCACCCGGGTCTTGAACTCAGACCCATCGGAACCGCAACGCATGTATTTACGCAGTGCGCCAACGAGCACTCACCCATCAAGCAGCTCGAACTCCTAAAAGTACCTCAAAGTCGGTCTTCCGTGTTTAACTTCAAAACTCCAGCTGTCACTCTGGATAAAGAGGTGCTTGGGACCGTTCCTCACCGGGTCTTGAACTCAGACCCATCGGAACCGCAACGCATGTCTTTACGCAGTGCACCAACCGAGCACTCACCCATCAAGCCGCTCGAACTCCTAAAAGTACCTCAAAGTCGATCTTCCGTGTTTAACTTCAAAACTCCAGCTATCTGGATAAAGAGGGTACTTCGGACCGTTCCTCACCCGGGTCTTGAACTCAGACCCATCGGAACCGCAACGCATGTCTTTATGCAGTGCGCCAACTGAGCACTCACCCATCAAGCAGCTCGAACTCCTAAAAGTACCTCAAAGTCGGTCTTCCGTGTTTGAGTCAGAGTTGTTTTTTTTTTTTGGTTGCTCTTATGGACTGCGTAAACTGAGCACCTTTCCATTCGAAGTTCTACAAGTACCCAAGGACCATCGGAACAGTTAGTCTTCCATGTTAAACTTTAAAAGTCCAGCTGTCTCTCTGGATAAGGAGTGTGCTTCAGACAGTTCCGCACACGTGTCTTGAACTCTCACTTTAGACCCAGTGAGAGTTTAACGTTGTCCATTGTTGCTCCCATGGACTGAGAACTTTAACTTCCTTCTCTTTCCAACATTTACAATAGTACATTCTGGATGCAGTGTATGGTGCAGACCATTCCATAAGCAGATCTTGAACTCCCTCCACTTTCCACCTCTCTGAGTAAAGCCTCCCTAACATGTGCGGAATAAAGCACATGTTAGAGAGTTGGCTCCCTCACTGACACTCTGCATACAGACTATGCTTCGCAGTGTTCCGCCTGCAGGTCTTGAACTCAGACCCACCGGAACCGCAACGCATGTCTTTACGCAGTGCGCCAGCCGAGCACTGACACATCAAGCCGCTCGAACTCCTAAAAGTACCTCAAAGTCGGTCTTCCGTGTTTAACTTTAAAACTCCAGCTGTCACTCTGGATAAAGAGGGTGCTTTGGACAATTCCGCCTGCAGGTCTTGAACTCAGACCCATCGGAACCGCAACGCATGTATTTACGCAGTGCGCCAACCGAGCACTCACCCATCAAGCCGCTCGAACTCCTAAAAGTACCTCAAAGTCGGTCTTCCGTGTTTAACTTCAAAAACTCCAGCTGTCACTCTGGATAAAGAGGGTGCTTGGGACCGTTCCTCACCCGGGTCTTGAACTCAGACCCATCGGAACCGCAACGCATGTCTTTACGCAGTGCACCAACCGAGCACTCACCCATCAAGCCGCTCGAACTCCTAAAAGTACCTCAAAGTCGATCTTCCGTGTTTAACTTCAAAACTCCAGCTATCTGGATAAAGAGGGTACTTCGGACCGTTCCTCACCCGGGTCTTGAACTCAGACCCATCGGAACCGCAACGCATGTCTTTACGCAGTGCGCCAACCGAGCACTCACCCATCAAGCCGCTCGAACTCCTAAAAGTACCTCAAAGTCGGTCTTCCGTGTTTAACTTCAAAACTCCAGCTGTCACTCTGGATAAAGAGGGTGCTTGGGACCGTTCCTCACCCGGGTCTTGAACTCAGACCCATCGGAACCGCAACGCATGTCTTTACGCAGTGCACCAACCGAGCACTCACCCATCAAGCCGCTCGAACTCCTAAAAGTACCTCAAAGTCGATCTTCCGTGTTTAACTTCAAAACTCCAGCTATCTGGATAAAGAGGGTGCTTCGGACCGTTCCTCACCCGGGTCTTGAACTCAGACCCATCGGAACCGCAACGCATGTCTTTACGCAGTGCGCCAACCGAGCACTCACCAATCAAACTGCTCGAACTCCTAAAAGTACCTCAAAGTCGGTCTTCCGTGTTTAACTTCAAAACTCCATCTATCACTCTGGATAAGAGGGTGCTTCGGACCATTCCGCCTGCAGGTCTTGAACTCAGACCCATCGGAACCGCAACGCATGTCTTTACGCAGTGCACCAACCGAGCACTCACCCATCAAGCCGCTCGAACTCCTAAAAGTACCTCAAAGTCGATCTTCCGTGTTTAACTTCAAAACTCCAGCTATCTGGATAAAGAGGGTACTTTGGACCGTTCCTCACCCGGGTCTTGAACTCAGACCCATCGGAACCGCAACGCATGTCTTTACGCAGTGCACCAACCGAGCACTCACCCATCAAGCCGCTCAAACTCCTAAAAGTACCTCAAAGTCGATCTTCCGTGTTTAACTTCAAAACTCCAGCTATCTGGATAAAGAGGGTACTTCGGACCGTTCCTCACCCGGGTCTTGAACTCAGACCCATCGGAACCGCAACGCATGTCTTTACGCAGTGCGCCAACCGAGCACTCACCCATCAAGCTGCTCGAACTCCTAAAAGTACCTCAAAGTCGGTCTTCCGTGTTTAACTTCAAAACTCCAGCTGTCACTCTGGATAAAGAGGGTGCTTCGGACCATTCCGCCTGCAGGTCTTGAACTCAGACCCATCGGAACCGCAACGCATGTCTTTACGCAGTGCACCAACCGAGCACTCACCCATCAAGCCGCTCGAACTCCTAAAAGTACCTCAAAGTCGATCTTCCGTGTTTAACTTCAAAACTCCAGCTATCACTCTAGATAAAGAGGGTGCTTCGGACCGTTCCTCACCCGGGTCTTGAACTCATACCCATCGGAACCGCAACGCATGTATTTACGCAGTGCGCCAACCGAGCACTCACCCATCAAGCAGCTCGAACTCCTAAAAGTACCTCAAAGTCGGTCTTCCGTGTTTAACTTCAAAACTCCAGCTGTCACTCTGGATAAAGAGGGTGCTTGGGACCGTTCCTCACCCGGGTCTTGAACTCAGACCCATCGGAACCGCAACGCATGTCTTTACGCAGTGCACCAACCGAGCACTCACCCATCAAGCCGCTCGAACTCCTAAAAGTACCTCAAAGTCGATCTTCCGTGTTTAACTTCAAAACTCCAGCTATCTGGATAAAGAGGGTACTTCGGACCGTTCCTCACCCGGGTCTTGAACTCAGACCCATCGGAACCGCAACGCATGTCTTTATGCAGTGCGCCAACTGAGCACTCACCCATCAAGCAGCTCGAACTCCTAAAAGTACCTCAAAGTCGGTCTTCCGTGTTTGAGTCAGAGTTGTTTTTTTTTTTTGGTTGCTCTTATGGACTGCGTAAACTGAGCACCTTTCCATTCGAAGTTCTACAAGTACCCCAAGGACCATCGAACAGTTAGTCTTCCATGTTAAACTTTAAAAGTCCAGCTGTCTCTCTGGATAAGGAGTGTGCTTCAGACAGTTCCGCACACGTGTCTTGAACTCTCACTTTAGACCCAGTGAGAGTTTAACGTTGTCCATTGTTGCTCCCATGGACTGAGAACTTTAACTTCCTTCTCTTTCCAACATTTACAATAGTACATTCTGGATGCAGTGTATGGTGCAGACCATTCCATAAGCAGATCTTGAACTCCCTCCACTTTCCACCTCTCTGAGTAAAGCCTCCCTAACATGTGCGGAATAAAGCACATGTTAGAGAGTTGGCTCCCTCACTGACACTCTGCATACAGACTATGCTTCGCAGTGTTCCGCCTGCAGGTCTTGAACTCAGACCCACCGGAACCGCAACGCATGTCTTTACGCAGTGCGCCAGCCGAGCACTGACACATCAAGCCGCTCGAACTCCTAAAAGTACCTCAAAGTCGGTCTTCCGTGTTTAACTTTAAAACTCCAGCTGTCACTCTGGATAAAGAGGGTGCTTTGGACAATTCCGCCTGCAGGTCTTGAACTCAGACCCATCGGAACCGCAACGCATGTATTTACGCAGTGCGCCAACCGAGCACTCACCCATCAAGCCGCTCGAACTCCTAAAAGTACCTCAAAGTCGGTCTTCCGTGTTTAACTTTAAAACTCCAGCTGTCACTCTGGATAAAGAGGGTGCTTTGGACAATTCCGCCTGCAGGTCTTGAACTCAGACCCATCGGAACCGCAACGCATGTCTTTACGCAGTGCGCCAACCGAGCACTCACCCATCAAGCCGCTCGAACTCCTAAAAGTACCTCAAAGTCGGTCTTCCGTGTTTAACTTTAAAACTCCAGCTGTCACTCTGGATAAAGAGGGTGCTTTGGACAATTCCGCCTGCAGGTCTTGAACTCAGACCCATCGGAACCGCAACGCATGTCTTTACGCAGTGCGCCAACCGAGCACTCACCATCAAGCCGCTCGAACTCCTAAAAGTACCTCAAAGTCGATCTTCCGTGTTTAACTTCAAAACTCCAGCTATCACTCTGGATAAATGGGGTGCTTGGGACCGTTCCTCACCCGGGTCTTGAACTCAGACCCATCGGAACCGCAACGCATGTCTTTACGCAGTGCACCAACCGAGCACTCACCCATCAAGCCGCTCGAACTCCTAAAAGTACCTCAAAGTCGATCTTCCGTGTTTAACTTCAAAACTCCAGCTATCTGGATAAAGAGGGTACTTCGGACCGTTCCTCACCCGGGTCTTGAACTCAGACCCATCGGAACCGCAACGCATGTCTTTACGCAGTGCGCCAACCGAGCACTCACCCATCAAGCTGCTCGAACTCCTAAAAGTACCTCAAAGTCGGTCTTCCGTGTTTAACTTCAAAACTCCAGCTGTCACTCTGGATAAAGAGGGTGCTTGGGACCGTTCCTCACCCGGGTCTTGAACTCAGACCCATCGGAACCGCAACGCATGTCTTTACGCAGTGCACCAACCGAGCACTCACCCATCAAGCCGCTCGAACTCCTAAAAGTACCTCAAAGTCGATCTTCCGTGTTTAACTTCAAAACTCCAGCTATCTGGATAAAGAGGGTACTTCGGACCGTTCCTCACCCGGGTCTTGAACTCAGACCCATCGGAACCGCAACGCATGTCTTTACGCAGTGCGCCAACCGAGCACTCACCCATCAAGCTGCTCGAACTCCTAAAAGTACCTCAAAGTCGGTCTTCCGTGTTTAACTTCAAAACTCCAGCTGTCACTCTGGATAAAGAGGGTGCTTGGGACCGTTCCTCACCCGGGTCTTGAACTCAGACCCATCGGAACCGCAACGCATGTCTTTACGCAGTGCACCAACCGAGCACTCACCCATCAAGCCGCTCGAACTCCTAAAAGTACCTCAAAGTCGATCTTCCGTGTTTAACTTCAAAACTCCAGCTATCTGGATAAAGAGGGTACTTCGGACCGTTCCTCACCCGGGTCTTGAACTCAGACCCATCGGAACCGCAACGCATGTCTTTACGCAGTGCGCCAACCGAGCACTCACCCATCAAGCTGCTCGAACTCCTAAAAGTACCTCAAAGTCGGTCTTCCGTGTTTAACTTCAAAACTCCAGCTGTCACTCTGGATAAAGAGGGTGCTTCGGACCATTCCGCCTGCAGGTCTTGAACTCAGACCCATCGGAACCGCAACGCATGTCTTTACGCAGTGCACCAACCGAGCACTCACCCATCAAGCCGCTCGAACTCCTAAAAGTACCTCAAAGTCGATCTTCCGTGTTTAACTTCAAAACTCCAGCTATCACTCTAGATAAAGAGGGTGCTTCGGACCGTTCCTCACCCGGGTCTTGAACTCAGACCCATCGGAACCGCAACGCATGTATTTACGCAGTGCGCCAACCGAGCACTCACCCATCAAGCAGCTCGAACTCCTAAAAGTACCTCAAAGTCGGTCTTCCGTGTTTAACTTCAAAACTCCAGCTGTCACTCTGGATAAAGAGGGTGCTTGGGACCGTTCCTCACCCGGGTCTTGAACTCAGACCCATCGGAACCGCAACGCATGTCTTTACGCAGTGCACCAACCGAGCACTCACCCATCAAGCCGCTCAAACTCCTAAAAGTACCTCAAAGTCGATCTTCCGTGTTTAACTTCAAAAATCCAGCTATCTGGATAAAGAGGGTACTTCGGACCGTTCCTCACCCGGGTCTTGAACTCAGACACATCGGAACCGCAACGCATGTCTTTACGCCGTGCGCCAACCGAGCACTCACCCATCAAGCAGCTCGAACTCCTAAAAGTACCTCAAAGTCGGTCTTCCGTGTTTGAGTCCCTCAGAGGGCCTCTCAGGGCCTGAGAGTCCCTCAGAGGGCCTCTCAGAGGGCCTCTCAGGGCCTGAGAGTCCCTCAGAGGGCCTCTCAGAGGGCCTCTCAGGGCCTGAGAGTCCCTCAGAGGGCCTCTCAGGGGGCCTCTCAGAGGGCCTCTCAGGGCCTGAGAGTCCCTCAGAGGGCCTCTCAGGGCCTGAGAGTCCTCAGAGGGCCTCTCAGGGCCTGAGAGTCCCTCAGAGGGCCTCTCAGGGCCTGAGAGTCCCTCAGAGGGCCTCTCAGGGCCTGAGAGTCCCTCAGAGGGCCTCTCAGGGCCTGAGAGTCCCTCAGAGTTGTTTTTTTTTTGGTTGCTCTTATGGACTGCGTAAACTGAGCACCTTTCCATTCGAAGTTCTACAAGTACCCCAAGGACCATCGGAACAGTTAGTCTTCCATGTTAAACTTTAAAAGTCCAGCTGTCTCTCTGGATAAGGAGTGTGCTTCAGACAGTTCCGCACACGTGTCTTGAACTCTCACTTTAGACCCAGTGAGAGTTTAACGTTGTCCATTGTTGCTCCCATGGACTGAGAACTTTAACTTCCTTCTCTTTCCAACATTTACAATAGTACATTCTGGATGCAGTGTATGGTGCAGACCATTCCATAAGCAGATCTTGAACTCCCTCCACTTTCCACCTCTCTGAGTAAAGCCTCCCTAACATGTGCGGAATAAAGCACATGTTAGAGAGTTGGCTCCCTCACTGACACTCTGCATACAGACTATGCTTCGCAGTGTTCCGCCTGCAGGTCTTGAACTCAGACCCATCGGAACCGCAACGCATGTATTTACGCAGTGCGCCAACCGAGCACTCACCCATCAAGCCGCTCGAACTCCTAAAAGTACCTCAAAGTCGGTCTTCCGTGTTTAACTTTAAAACTCCAGCTGTCACTCTGGATAAAGAGGGTGCTTTGGACAATTCCGCCTGCAGGTCTTGAACTCAGACCCATCGGAACCGCAACGCATGTCTTTACGCAGTGCGCCAACCGAGCACTCACCCATCAAGCCGCTCGAACTCCTAAAAGTACCTCAAAGTCGGTCTTCCGTGTTTAACTTTAAAACTCCAGCTGTCACTCTGGATAAAGAGGGTGCTTTGGACAATTCCGCCTGCAGGTCTTGAACTCAGACCCATCGGAACCGCAACGCATGTCTTTACGCAGTGCGCCAACCGAGCACTCACCCATCAAGCCGCTCGAACTCCTAAAAGTACCTCAAAGTCGATCTTCCGTGTTTAACTTCAAAACTCCAGCTGTCACTCTGGATAAAGAGGGTGCTTCCGTCCGTTCCGCAGCCGGGTCTTGAAGTCAGACCCATCGGAACCGCAACACATGTCTTTACGCAGTGCGCCAACCGAGCACTCACACATCAAGCCGCTCGAACTCCTAAAAGTACCTCAAAGTCGGTCTTCCGTGTTTAACTTTAAAACTCCAGCTGTCACTCTGGATAAAGAGGGGGCTTTGGACAATTCCGCCTGCAGGTCTTGAACTCAGACCCATCGGAACCGCAACGCATGTCTTTACGCAGTGCGCCAACCGAGCACTCACCCATCAAGCCGCTCGAACTCCTAAAAGTTCCTCAAAGTCGGTCTTCCGTGTTTAACTTTAAAACTCCAGCTGTCACTCTGGATAAAGAGGGTGCTTCAGACCATTCCGCCTGAAGGTCTTGAACTCAGACCCATCGAAAGCGCAACGCATGTCTTTACGCAGTGCGCCAACCGAGCACTCACCCATCAAACCGCTCGAACTCCTAAAAGTACCTCAAAGTCGATCTTCCGTGTTTAACTTCAAAACTCCAGCTGTCACTCTGGATAAAGAGGGTGCTTCCGTCCGTTCCGCACCCGGGTATTGAAGTCAGACCCATCGGAACCGCAACACATGTCTTTACGCAGTGCGCCAACCGAGCACTCACACATCAAGCCGCTCGAACTCCTAAAAGTACCTCAAAGTCGGTCTTCCGTGTTTAACTTTAAAACTCCAGCTGTCACTCTGGATAAAGAGGGTGCTTCAGACCATTCCGCCTGAAGGTCTTGAACTCAGACCCATCGGAACCACAACGCATGTCTTTACGCAGTGCGCCAACCGAGCACTCACCAATCAAACTGCTTGAACTCCTAAAAGTACCTCAAAGTCGGTCTTCCGTGTTTAACTTCAAAACTCCATCTATCACTCTGGATAAAGAGGGTGCTTCGGACCATTCCGCCTGCAGGTCTTGAACTCAGACCCATCGGAACCGCAACGCATGTCTTTACGCAGTGCACCAACCGAGCACTCACCCATCAAGCCGCTCGAACTCCTAAAAGTACCTCAAAGTCGATCTTCCGTGTTTAACTTCAAAACTCCAGCTATCACTCTGGATAAATGGGGTGCTTGGGACCGTTCCTCACCCGGGTCTTGAACTCAGACCCATCGGAACTGCAACGCATGTCTTTACGCAGTGCACCAACCGAGCACTCACCCATCAAGCCGCTCGAACTCCTAAAAGTACCTCAAAGTCGATCTTCCGTGTTTAACTTCAAAACTCCAGCTATCTGGATAAAGAGGGTACTTCGGACCGTTCCTCACCCGGGTCTTGAACTCAGACCCATCGGAACCGCAACGCATGTCTTTACGCAGTGCGCCAACCGAGCACTCACCCATCAAGCTGCTCGAACTCCTAAAAGTACCTCAAAGTCGGTCTTCCGTGTTTAACTTCAAAACTCCAGCTATCACTCTGGATAAATGGGGTGCTTGGGACCGTTCCTCACCCGGGTCTTGAACTCAGACCCATCGGAACCGCAACGCATGTCTTTACGCAGTGCACCAACCGAGCACTCACCCATCAAGCCGCTCGAACTCCTAAAAGTACCTCAAAGTCGATCTTCCGTGTTTAACTTCAAAACTCCAGCTATCTGGATAAAGAGGGTACTTCGGACCGTTCCTCACCCGGGTCTTGAACTCAGACCCATCGGAACCGCAACGCATGTCTTTACGCAGTGCGCCAACTGAGCACTCACCCATCAAGCTGCTCGAACTCCTAAAAGTACCTCAAAGTCGGTCTTCCGTGTTTAACTTCAAAACTCCAGCTGTCACTCTGGATAAAGAGGGTGCTTCGGACCATTCCGCCTGCAGGTCTTGAACTCAGACCCATCGGAACCGCAACGCATGTCTTTACGCAGTGCACCAACCGAGCACTCACCCATCAAGCCGCTCGAACTCCTAAAAGTACCTCAAAGTCGATCTTCCGTGTTTAACTTCAAAACTCCAGCTATCACTCTAGATAAAGAGGGTGCTTCGGACCGTTCCTCACCCGGGTCTTGAACTCAGACCCATCGGAACCGCAACGCATGTCTTTACGCAGTGCGCCAACCGAGCACTCACCCATCAAGCAGCTCGAACTACTAAAAGTCCCTCAGAGGGCCTCTCAGGGCCTGAGAGGCCCTCTGAGAGTCCCTCAGAGTTATGGTGTTGGTAGGGATCGTTCTCACTGCTGCATTCACATTCTCAATGAGACTTTCTGATGGTACTTCACTCAGCCGTTGTAATTGGCGCCGGGGAGGCCTGGTTGTCATTCGGGTCATGATTCTCTCTCTCAGGTCAGCAGCTGTCTCGTTCAGCTCTGTTTCGCTCATTGGGGCCGTGTATCCCCTCACTGGGGGGGGACTTGTAGTTAAGTCCCCACAGTCCTGACATCCGGGTTCCTCCCTTTTGCCGTAGCATTTGTGTTGTATCTCGTCAATCTCAAGTTGTGATAGCAGTTGCCGTTTGCGGATGTTGGAACACTGAGCTACTAGTTGTTTAGCGCTTAGTGTTGACTGGGGATGTCGAAGTAACCATTCCTTCCCCAGTCTTTGCATGTAACCTCTCTCACTAGGGTACTTGAGTAGTAGCATTCCAACAGATCCACATTTTCATCTCTCGCCCATTTCCGTCTTGTTCCAGTAGCCCATTTGTCATCAAGGTGCTCTGGTTCCCCAACACCTGACGCAGACCTTGTTTGGCCGGGCGACGTCTGAGCCGGCATGTTATGCAACTTAGTATCTCTCATGGTATGAGGTAGGCAGTAGCTTGAAGGGTCTTGCCTACGGACCCAGACTGGATTCGAACCCTGCCCTCTCGGGTGATATACTGATGCCTTATGTATTGAGCTATCCAGTCAGCTATATATATATATATATATATATATATATATATATATATATATATATATATATATATATATATATATATATATATATATATATATATATATATATATATATATATATAAATTCCCTTCTCACCCACCGCGGGTGGTTCTTATCCTCTGAGCTCGGGTCCTCTACCAGAGGCCTTGGAGCTTGAGGGTTCTGCGCAGTATCTTGGCTGTGCCAAGGACTGCACATTTCTGGACTGAGATGTCTGATGTTGTTCCTGGGATCTGTTGTAGCCACTGCTCCAGTTTGGGGGTTACTGCCCCGAGGGCCCCGATGACCACAGGCACCACTGTGGTCTTCACCTTCCAGGCCCTCTCCAGTTCTTCCCTGAGGCCCTGGTATTTCTCCACTTTCTCGTGCTCCTTTTTCCTGATGTTGCAATCACTTGGTATTGCTACATCTACCACAACGGCTTTCCTCTGATGTTTATCCACTACGACAATGTCTGGTTGGTTCGCCATTACCATTTTGTCTGTCTGGATCTGGAAGTCCCACAGGATCTTAGCTCTGGCGTTCTCCACCACCTTGGGGGTGTTTCCCACTTTGATCTCGGGGTTTCCAGTCCATATTCTGCACAGATGTTTCTGTACACTATGCCTGCCACTTGGTTATGTCGTTCCATGTACACTTTCCCTGCCAGTATCTTGCACCCTGCTGTGATGTGCTGGACTGTCTCAGGGGCCTCCTTGCACAACCTACACCTTGGGTCTTGTCTGGTGTGGTAGATCTGGGCCTCTATTGCTCTGGTGTTTAGGGCCTGTTCCTGGGCGGCCAGGATGAGGGCCTCTGTGCTGTCCTTGAGTCCAGCTTTTTCCAGCCATTGGTAGGATTTACTGATATCAGCCACTTGGGTTATTTGCTGGTGGTACATCCCATGTAGGGGCTTGTCCTCCCATGATGTATACATATATATATATGTATATATATTTATACATATATATATACATATATATATGATGGAGGTGGATAAACATTGACGTCACGTCAGTAACTGATTTACATTTAAATGCTTCGTGTTTTCGCTGGCTGTCACGTCACGCGCGGGTCTGTCTTTGGATGTTCCGTTGACCAGTTAAGTTCTGCTGCAACAGAAGTGATTTCCAAATCTGTGCTCTGCTGTCATTATTATTTTCTGTACGTCGTCTTCTGTTGCAGCGAATCACTCTGCAGGCAGAGAGTCCCAGCGCGCATGCGTACAGTGGCTCATCGTCCCCGTCAACCAGGCGAAATGGGTGGGAAAGAAATGCGTGAAGTTAACGCCAACGCCGCGAAAAAAAGAGTGGGTTGGGTTTTCAAAATTAAAGCACAACGACAGAGATTCTATTTTGTTACTTTAGATATATTTTACTTTGCCGAAAAGATCTAATATGCCTGAATTTAAACAATCCTCCAAAGAAGAGTGGGACAAAAGAGTGAGACGCAAAAGAAAGATCACAAGTTATTATAAAGTCTCAGTGATGGTTGTTATTGCCAAGGTTTGCAAAACCAATTATAAAGGTTGTTTGGGATATTTTTCCCTTATTAATAAATAAATAAAGTAAATGATTAAAAATGCATTTGTTTGCTGTTGTTGTGTTTGTCTGATATTAAAGCTTTTTTGACTATATTGAAGTCAGAAAGCAAAATGTCACAAAAGAATTGAAGTGTTTTTCCCTCCGCAATCACAAATATTTATTTATTTTTAAATATATTTCACACACCATAAACATGACAAAAAAATATCTAGACATTTTAAAACTAAAAGGAAATAATAAAAAAAAGTTCACTCTGATTGAAATGGAGAAATGTACTTTAGGTTAAAGAAACATCTAAAAAAAAAAAAAAACATTTGACTAGTCCAGATGAGTCCTCTTCTTACCTAAACCAATGTACTGTCTTTGATTAGTAAATCACAATAACTATACTTTAGTGGATGGACAGTGTTATATTTTATAAAATACATGGAAAGAATAATCAAATTATGTTTGTTATTATGGAGTAATGTAAGAAATTCTAAGTAATGACATTCGCAAAACAGTGAAACCACTGATTGTATATCTTGAATTAATTCTCAAACTCTGTTCAGTCTACTAACCAGGTTCTGGTTCTGCTGGAGGTTCCTTCTTGTTAAAGGGGAGTTTTTTCTCTCCACTGTCGCTGCTTGGTTGAATGCTGCAAGTCAATGACTAATTTGAATAATAAATTAAATACACTGCATTGTTTGATAAGTAGAATGGATATATGTTTGGATGAAAGTGACTGTTTTGGCACAATATAACTAAACTGAATTGAACTGAATGAGAATAAAAAAATTATCTGATATTCAGTTCAATTCAGTTCAGTAAAATGTTATTAATTCCCCAAAAGGCAATTAAACAAAATGCAATGAACAGCAGCAGTGCTTACAAAAATAGACATGTATCCACATAGAAACAGCTTAAAGAAAGTACATGAGCATGTAATGCTAAAAAGAAGTTTAAAAACTGACATGAAGAACAGTTTTAGATAAGGAGATGAAATTCTCTGGGGACAATATTAACATCAATATATGAATTGATCCAGATTTCTCATGTATTGGGTTGCTTTTCGAAGCAAAACAAAATTGCGCCATAAAAAAAATAAATCAAAACAGAGTTAAAAATATATATACGTATAGATGACTGGAAACAAATAATTGAAGAAGGTTGTGCTAAAAAGTTTCGATTTTCATACCCAAAGCATGGACTTTTATTTTGAAACTCTTGATCGGAAGCCGCCCTTTCTCAAACCGTTATCTTGACTCTGCCTCCTCGCTCAGCTCTGAACGCGGCCGAGCAGCAGGAGAGAGTGGCAGTGAATGTGTCCGAGGCACCGTTTAGCTGTTTAGAGAAAAAAAGAAACACACAAAAAAAACTCAAAAACTACGGCGGAAGAAGAGAGGACCAAACCCCGGTGCGGACCCACACGACCTCGGCTTTACCCTGGACTATGATAACCCTCAAACAGAGGCTGGTAATAACGGGACGCTGTGTTTTTTTTGACGACAAGCGGCTTATTGCACATCTGTAGAGCATAATGAAGGCATCCGCTATTCTTCACGGGTTTTCCTCCAGCGTTTAGCCACAGCACTATTTAGAAATGCGTCGCTCTTTAGACGTCCTCTGAAGGGAAAAAACACACACATATAGAGAGAGTCATCGAGGGGGGAGCTAGCTGGTTGAGAATTGTGCTAAAAATCCTCCTCCCGTGGCCTTTGGAGGACAGTGAAGTCATTTGAGAAGGAGGAGAAGAAGACACGTCCAGATCATCATCCCTGATAGTTTTACACAGTTTCTGCAGAGGAAAATAAACGGCGCTGGCTTTCCCGTCGATCCGATCCAGACCCCGCCGGCTATCTTAATCATTCTTCCTTCAGATCTTACATGGTTTTGCCTTTCTGAGCAGCCATCGCCGACCCTTTTGTGGGCATTTATCCCCCCTCCATCCTACCCCCCCTCTCTCTCACACACACACCGTTAAATTAAAGGATGCCGGATCAAATATCGGTGTCCGAGTTTCTCTCGGAGACAACAGAGGATTACAATTCTCCGACGACGTCCAGCTTCACCACCCGCATGCAGAGCTGCAGGAACACAGTGAATGTGCTTGAGGAGGTAAGAAAAGATGGAAAAATGTGACTTTATATGTCGATCCCACCAATCTCAGGGATGCTGCTTTTATAAATCCACACCACGCAGCTCATTTAACGTGTAATCCACATGTTTGAGAGCTTTGCATAGACAAGATGCATGGCAATCAGAGAAGAAAATAACTGCACCTGTTGCTTTAAAGCTACATTTTCCCAACCATCAGCCTGTAAAAACAAATATTTTCCCAAATGCATTCAGTCAGATTTACCTAATCTATTTTATCTGTCCAACCAGAGATGTGGAGTAATAATATAATAGAGGATGAGGATGGCTTTTGTTGGAGGAGTGAAGGAAATGGAAGGATGTGCACTCAAGGCCTGCAGCTCTCTGTGTTCAGGATTACATAACTCAGGGCTTTGGAGTGTGCTGCCAGGCTGTAGCTGAGTGTGTGTGTGTGTGTGTGTGTGTTTGTGCGACAGAAAGACCTATTTTAGTCACAGGCAGTCAGATGTGGATCCCTCTCTTTCAAACATACACTCAGGAATGAGTGCATTTTTAAAAAGCGAATAAATTCAGGTCAGGTGATGTTTGTGTTTGCATGGGTTTCTTTGTTCCCAGCCCTGTCTTGGTGTGATTAAATGGAGCATCATACCAGGAGAGCAGCACACACCTTCGCCATCGTCCTCTGATGCCCAAATGTGACCTAATTCCCCCCACTTCCAACAACTGCAAGCCCAAATTACATCAGGGATGCAGTATTTAGTGTAATCTCCCATGTAAGGTAACATGAGCTTTAACTGTGACACCCAAAGCTCCATTTGCAATGCTTGAAATACAAATTAAAGACAGTATAAATGTAAAAGAGACGATAGATTTAAACTATTTGTATGGAGTAACACATTATTTGGAAGAGGAAGGAAAATGGTGCAATGAAAATATGAAAAGTGCAGTTTCCACACATATTCAACCCACTTTACTCTGGTATTCTTAAATGAAATCCAATCAGCGTTTAGAAAACACCTAACTGTGCTCTTCCTGTGTGTAATTGAACTTTGTATGAGGTTTATTATTGAACATTAGTGAACTAATGGCATAATTAAGATAAATAAACACTGCAGACAGATCAGGGATGACGCTCTGGAGAAGTTTAAAGCATTATTTTTGAAACTTTGAAACATTTTACAGAGCTCCTTTCAATCAATCATCTGAAAGTATGGCACAACTGAAAACCAGAATTGCTGGAAAATGATGCTCCAGTGAGATGAGAGCAAAACTCAACCGTTTGGTATATGCAAAAACACGGTAGTGGTAGAATTATGCTGTAGGGAAGCTGGTCAGAGTTGAATGCAGATGGATGGAGGTAAATGCAAGGAAACTCTGGAAGAAGACTTTAGACTTGTGTATGTTCTTCCAGAACGGTCCAGTCAAAGTCCAGGCGTTTGTCCCACTGAGAATCTGTGGCTGAACGTCACAGTTTATTAGATGTGAAATGATTAATTATGATGAATCAATGACTGAAATAACCACCATCTAATTTAGGAATTGATTAACTGTTACCTGGAGTATTTAGACTCAAAAAAAGACCAATTGTATATAGAACAATAACTGAAGCAGTAATAACTGAAAACTGTAGAATAAATATATACATTTTGCATTTAAGATAATAAAAAGACTGTCTGTAAATACGTTTTTCCCAGAACTTCTGAAGTTGCATAATTTTAGCTTCACCTGATTAAAAGTCTGTAAGAAAATCTCTTACTAAGCACATTTTACTATCCATTTATTAACTCATTAATCCAAAACTGAATCAATATATTGCTGATGTTAAGTAAAGCAGAAAAAACTGAGCTTTTCACATGTTGAAGTATTTCTTTATCTGCATATGCATCATTTGCTACAAATAACCAAAGCACACATCAGAAGAATGCTATTTTATTGCATGTTGGGCGTTGACATGTTCATTTTCTTACTTGAATAAGAAAATAAATTATTTGTTTATCTGCATCTTCATTGTATTTATAATGTTGTATAATAAGGCTTAAGCAGTTAGATGAAAACCTGCAGAATGTGCTATTGTCTTCACCTGATTAATCAATACAATAATTGACTAATAAAATAATTGTTAGTTGCTCTCCATTCAATTTAACTGAGCTTAAGAGACTTTGCAAAGAAGAATGCAAATCTCTAGACGTGTAAGGCTGAGCAAGGTGATTCTGGAGGCTAGAATAAAAGCATGCCGCACTTTTAAGAGTTTTATTTGTAAAAACAAATCTGCTCTGCTCATTTGTGTCAGCTAAAATCCCCATATATGAGTTTGTAGAATGTAAAGACGCGGAAAAGGTTAGGAGTCGGCGTCTAAACTCCTGATTCCAGTTTGTTTTATCATATTTTTAGAAAGTCTCTCCAGAACGCAAGTCAGGGCTGTGTTTATCCTCAACATGGAGCCACACTCCGAGTCTGCTGACTTTTAACAAGGAGAAGGCTCGCATCATGAATCACCTCCCTGGCTCCGTGCCTCTGATCCGGGGAGGCTGCTGCTGCTGCAGCACAAACGAAAAACATCTGTCGGACAGGGCGGCCATGTGCGCGGCGCTTCAGTAGCCGCTCTGGAATTTCTGCAGGGATCACATGACGGAGAAGACTATTATGAAGAGCGAAAACAGAGCGCAGCATCCTCCTGGGAGTTTAAAACAAAGATGCGCCTGGAAAACTTTCAGGACGAGGGGGGAAATACACCCGAAGTAAACGCCGCGTTTATTGAAATCCATGATGTTTACGTCGCCTTTCTTCCTTTCCTCTGCAAGTAATTTCCTTGGTATGTTGACAAGGTAAATTATGCAACGGTACAGCGTAAATATTTAATACTGAAACCTGAGGGAGAGATTTGACCCAGCAGGAGAGTTGTCATTCTCCCTGTGCTTCCACTGAGTCATGAGGAGGAAAAAAAAAAACTGCTGCTGCATCATGTCGTCTCAACTCAGCTCTGAGGATAAATTATTGATCAGTTTGCATTAATGACATGAAAACATTAATGTTTTGCCTTTAGAAACATCATCTCCGGTGTTTACACTCGGATCAGATCAGAAGTGAGGAAAACATGGAGCCGCCAGATGGAGAGATAAAGTTTTAAAAATAGCCACTCTTGCTTTGTCTGCCTTAGACAAAGGAGTTGAGATGTATGTGTGTGTGTGCATGCGTGTGTATGGCAGTGTCACTGGGGGTATTATAAGTGTGTGTTTGCTGTGGGGGTGGCAAACCGGAAGCTGGTAGATGTGTCTGGCTTTTATTTTTGCTGTCATCTTCGGTGCAAAGCAAATCGTTGTGGTGTTGTTCCCACAGAGCACATGGCAGAGAGAGAGAGAGAGAAAGTATGTGTGTGTAGCTTGGATTATTCTGTTGGTGGATTTAGAGATGACTGTTTTGTTTGTCAGATTCTGGAGATAATTTCTGTTTTTCATCAGCAGGATTTTTGCCCCTTAAATCAGAAGAAAATTCAGCAAATAGTTGACTAGTCATCTTTTTGTCTGTTCTCTTTCATAAGTGACTAATAAATGTAACATTTTTACTCATTTGAGTCTTGAAAATCCTTATTTGAAATTAAATATATTCAGTTGATGTTTTTATGAGTGCTCTATTTCTTTGTATTGTCCAGATTTGTTAATTTTATATAAAATGATGGAGCGAAAACCAGAAAAATCTCTAAATTTAGGACATAAATTAGTTTTCTAATTTAAAAGCATGCCGTTAGGGGTGGATAATATTGACTTAAAGTTGTTTTTATTTATTGATCTTGTGATACTGATAAACACAATGATTTGAAGTTTTTATTACTTTTTATAGGTAGCTGTATGGCTACCTGTCACAGAAATTATATTCCCACAAATACAAAGACTGCTCTAGAAAATCATTCCCATTGGTATCATGATTCTGTAGCACCGCCAGTCACATAAAAAAGTGTGATTTCTATCATTTAATTGCAAACACTGACTGCATTTAATCATATTTTCAAATTTATTGATATTTATTGATGCTGTCATTGAACAAACAGTGGATAAAGTAGTAAAAATAACATCTTGACAATAAATCAACTTATAAAATATTTCTTTAAAATTTTTTAATAAATAATACTATAAATTCCCAGCCCTATGTTTTAGCCTTTATTTCAATTTTAAAAAACTATAATTACAAGTTTTGGTACAGGGTTCCTATTGCAAAAGTATAATTTTAATATGATAAATGTGATTAAAATGCATCCTATGCCCTGCTGTTTCTTAAAAATATTTGTTTACAAAAAACAAAGTTTATTACAAAAGAAAAATCCTATAACCGCTAAAATCTTACGCTTCTAAATTTTTGTTTACATTTTGTGAAGAAGGAAGTTGTGCATATGTCTTCTTCAGATATTTTTGTGTCTCTTACTTTAATTGTTCTTGGCACAGCGCCACCACAGGTGAGGGTGCGAACTGTTATTTCAAAGTTTGTTTGATACAGTATAGTGTGAAAGTGAACAGCACCAGCTGAAAACGTAACAAATGTCTACTGGACTATCAGGTGTGGGAAAAAACCCTAAAACAATCCACCAGTGTCTAAAATTTCCTTCTGCTCTTTAAATAGAAATCAGAGGTAGAAAAGTATCTTATCAGATTGTGCCGAGTTTATTTAACAGGAAAAGGACATGTCACTCTGAGGCTCTCCTGTTTTTGTCCATTTTTTTATTCTTTTCCTCTGAAGTGAGTTAATATCAACAGCTTGGACTTGTAATTCCCCCTAAGGGGTCATGCAGTGTGTGTCCCTGTACACCACAGATGGCACTTTGCGTCACTGGGTTTGCTTTTCTCCAAACCACAGAGAGGCCACAGTGGCGATGCAAAGGGGGAAACCCTCAATGCGTTGGCGATTCTTCGAGCATTCCTCCCTGCTCTTCGTCACTCGGGCCGGTCCTGGAAAAATGTTGACTTATTTTACAGTCGCTCTTTTCAAGCATGGCTAGACCTGACGTGAAGGGCAGGGCCTTTCATATATTCTTACTTTTATGTAACGGTCTTCTCAGATTGCACACTCTCTACAGTGACACTGACTTTGATAGAAAAACAAATAAAAATGGAGGATTATTTCCCATGAGGAACAGGAGGATTCCAACCTTGCCGTATGACGGGCCGTTTCAGCATAAAATCAATTTCACTATTCTTACGTTCTAGATATTTTGGTATTAGGGAATTATGATTATACTTCGAGTAAAAAAAAACCTATTAAAGAAATCTCGTATTACATTCTGATTAGTATAACTAATGTTAGATTACCATTCATTTGTATAGGAGCTTTAAGAATGTGATTTGTTGCTAAAATAAAAATCAGCTTTACATTCCTCCAGTTTAGTTTCTCGTGTTAGACTTTCATTCAAGGACTCGTGAACCAGAACAAAAAAAAAAACAGAGAGAAAAGGCTACATTTCTGAGCATAACATGATGAGAATACGTCATTGCTATGACACTGTTATTGTTTCTGTTCATAAAAGGGGAGGCATCGCCTCCCCACACTTCAATGCACTTATTCATGAGGGATTAAGAAATGCCTTCGACATTAAAACGCTTTCTGGATTCACACATGGGTTGGGTAAAATAGACTCTAGCTAAACAACAAGGCTTTGCTTGTTTACAGTAAAACATCTATAAAGGTGCCCGGAAGGAAATCAGCATCTGTCCTTCAAACATTGAGTATTCGTTGTAGATGCTTCGGGTCGCCCGTCTGGAACCCAGCACACCTGAGGCCGTGTTCCCGATGACACGCCATCATGTGAGGCTTCAGCGCCGCCACATGTGACATCCAGTCCGCCGGCGGGGAGTCGGCTGCAACAATGGCGGCACAGATAACTAAAAACGGCTGCTTTCTTTTGTATTCACTCCCCGCCGCATTCGCTGTTCTTCATAATCAAATCTTGTTATTAAATATTGAGGACTATAAATCTTTTTTAAGTTGTTTGTGATCCTCACAATCAACCCTCAAACAAATTCTTCTAAGGCCAGTTTTTTTTATATTTGCGTTTGTTTAATCACTTAAGTACCACCAACTCCCTTCTCCACCAGGACAGAAAACGGTGAATTATTCAGGACTGGACGAATTTTTATCATGTGCGGCTTTACATAACAAATTTGAGTGCGCGCTATTTAAGTCTTCCCTCTACAACGTTGCAGCAGAGGAGTGCAGCTGTGTCACAGTCAATTATTAATGAAGTTTTGGCTTTTTATTCATCGTCTGTCCCTGATGTCTCCAAACTCAATGGGTCTCACAGAAAAGAGGGACGCTCATGTCTCTATGCAGACATACTAACGGGTCAGCTTGCTGCATTCAGGAAGACATTTCTTGTTCACAAATTAACCTCCTACTTGCAGTTTATTACAAGTTTAGTTTAAACTTATGCATAAAGATTTTTATAGATTTTATTTTAATATGTACATGCTTTTTATTTGTATGTATTCTGTTTAAAATATATGGATATATATTGAATATGTAGCATAATTTCAGAAGTCAAGCCACAGTAGCACAACTGGAAGTTAAAACTACACAGAAATGGTTTGAAAATAACAAATTGACAATATAATACAACATGGATAATCTGTGAAAAGATCAGTTTTTTCCATCTCCTTTCTGAGGTATTATTGCTGTCTGAAGTAATCCATCGCTCCCAATCCAAAATCACCAATCAGAGCTAGAAGGAGGGTCTTAGCGCTGTCAGTCAAGCTTGTGTATGTCCTGCTCAATGTGCTAAAGGTGGAAAAACAACTTACTGTTTCAGGAAAACTGTTTATATATTTATGATGTTGTCATGAAGATGTAATATGTGATCATCCCAATAATAAAGTAAATCTGACAGAATAACAGGGTTTCCCTCAGAAACTCGGTGGTAGAGGTGGTAGAACAGTGACGTTTTTGAGTTAAAATTTGAAAATATCACTAGGTAATTGTGTGTTGTTAGAAGACATTATTAATAATCCCTAAACACGTTAAAAAAGGTAAACATCAAAATCTTTTAAGATAAATAAACAAACAATGTTAGCTTGGTGGGGACTCAAGTGAAGCCTGGTGGCCCGCCAGGCTTATTATACACTAGAGGAAACACATTCAGTTTGGGCATCACTTCTTTAAATTTCCCTTCTGGCTCTTTTTATTATGAATTTGTTTTCAGTCTGACACAGCAGGAGGTAGGGCTGTGTTGTATTACTTGTTTGTCTGCTTGTTTGCTGAAATCTGATAATAGATCTTCGGGCCACAGCTGCTGGCCTACCTTCCTCCCACAGCTGCACTGCGTATATCATCAAAGGCTATTAGCTGGCAGCGGATAAGCTGTGGACCAGACCTTCCTCTGGCGTTCTGATCCTTCGCTCTTCCCTCAGATTTAGGTGTCAGTGTTCACGTCTGTCTGCAGACCTCAGGGTGTTGGGGTTATCGCTGTTGAATTCAAACCTTTCCCCTAATATATGGGCTGACTTTTAGTCTATTTAAGGAAGCAAACTGTACATATATATTCTCCTGTCTGTGTGTGTGTGTGTGTGTGTGTGCGTGCA
Organism: Poeciliopsis prolifica; assembly: GCF_027474105.1. Classification (NCBI taxonomy): domain Eukaryota; kingdom Metazoa; phylum Chordata; class Actinopteri; order Cyprinodontiformes; family Poeciliidae; genus Poeciliopsis; species Poeciliopsis prolifica. The sequence goes on from NW_026562630.1 coordinate 26,938, forward strand.
TCAGATTTTAGCTTGTCGGTGATGACAGCTCAGTACATTTGGGGCGTGAACAGCAAGTCTTGTGTGTGTTTTCATACTTTTGTGGAAATCATGGTGCTACAATGTTTTTTTTTTTTAAATAAAAAATTATCAACATTTTTGATGTTTGATATTTGCTGCTAAATATTTAGTTTCTGCAGCAACGAGAAACTAAATATTTCTAGTTGCTGCAGCAGATGTAATCTGTTGATATTTTTGTATTACAACTTGGCTGAATCCTAACGCCATGTGTTCACCCAGAAAATGTGATACTTACTTGGCCCTTTAATTTCGAGGGGTTAGCAGATATTTGTTTTTTCTATAAAGAGACTTAAAAAAACTGTCACTGTATGTGCTGAGAAAGTATTTCCATCTTTACAAATGTCTTCTATTTTTTTTTCTTTTACCAATTGTGTCAAACTATTTAACCATTTTTAATACCAGACAAATATGACCTGTCTAAATATGAACAAAACTTTTCAGATGATAACCAGTCCCTCAAGAATGCTATGTTACTTTTTTTGTTTTTTTATTAGATTGTTGCAGCCTAATCTTACTCATTTTGTGGCAACTTTTTCAGAAAGTTGCAGTCAAAATTCCTAGTTTGTTTATGCCAAAAACTTTCTTACAAACATTTGAAACTGCTGCACATAACCTTCCTAAAACAGACACGGTTAGAATGTAAAGTATAAATAATAATTTCAAAAATGTTTTTGAAATAGTAAGCAGGAGATTCTGGACTAGGGACAATCTAATTTATTATGAGGGAAATAAATTAAAATCCACAATTACCACGATTACTCCATATGTAGTTCTTGGTTTGTTTCGGTCCTCACGTTTGAGCTGTTGGTGGACTTTTGGTGTGATCTTGGTAGATCGATCACTTCTGAAAGTATTTGGTCGAAAGTATCACAGATATTTCAGAAAAATCAACTAATTGTGGTGTCCAATCAGCCAAACTCGTTGAACTGCAAGTCGCAGGAATCTTGTTGATGATACAAGATTTTCTCAGCATGATGCGTTCAGGTGCAGCTGCTAAACTAGGTTGTTGAAATATGAAAACAAAACCGGAGTAATTTAACCATATTTTATTCTCAAACAAGGGCACAGTCAATTGGAATATTTTAAAACATTGACTTTTACCATAACCATATCTGTTTAGTAATTTGCTTAGCTTGCTTATACTACTTTATTCATTCATTCATTATTATTTGGCTATTTCCTTCTGTTTTCATAAGTAAAACAGAAGGAAATAATATTTAGTCTACTTCAAACTCAGTGCAACAACATTGGCTATTTAGCTTTGCTGTTTCTTTGAGCAACTGTCACTACACCTGTCAAACTATAATTAGCATTCAACTGAATCTTAGGAGATAACGCTGTCCTAGGATGTCCATCTCTGCCTGATTAAGAGTTTTAAACCTCTAAGTTTAAGTATATTTTGGAAGTCTCTTACTGCTTGTTCAAAGAACTGCATGGCTGACATTCTTACAGCAGCTGTAAAGCTACAATCCGTGGCATGTTGGGCAGAAGGAATGGAAGTGCCCTTTGAATAGTAGCTGGAGTTTGTGTTGGGCATTGCTGCGATTGTTTGTCCAGTTGCCGAAGCGTCCAAATGGTCCGTGGGAGTAGATACACCTGTGGTCTTAAAATGTCTTGAGTCACACAGAGTGTGAAATGTGAGACTCAGCTGCAGGAAAACTTCAAGGAATGCTGCTAAGTGCTTTGCAGAATCCCTAACTGACCAGCGACTCATGTCTGTGCTGCTTGTCTGTGCTTGGAAAAGTTATTTACAGGCTTGAGAAATGTTGCATCTATTAGCGGTGGTTGATCAAGGCGTTACAGTTTTTGGCTTCAGGAGTTAAAGGTTTTACACTATTGTTTTTTTTTTTATTTGAATTAACAGTATATTTGTACATTCAGTTCAGTTCCATTCAAAAGCTTTTCCTCCAAATGGAAATGAAATTTTATCCTTTTAGTAGACATTTTCATATTGGGATGTGCAGCAGAATATTTTTAATTGGTTGGTTTAACTGTTTGTTTTATACTTAACTCTCCAACTTATTGGCAAGCCTGGTGAAAATGTGTAAAATGCTTTTAAGTAAATACATTTTTAGTCTCAATATGTTATTTAAATTCCTGCACAGTTCATTGTGTTTCAATGAAAAAACAAATTATTTCCCATTTGAAGAGTGGCTAAAAGAAATGGGCGTTTGTCTCACCATGGAAATATAAAATCATAAATTACTAATTGAAAGGATACATACAATTTGTATGTTTTTTAAAGAATCGTCAGGTTTGTTAGTTAATAAAAGACCTTATATTGTCTTTTTCTAAGAGATTCTTCTACTTCAATAAAAGACTAATTTAATTCCTTTAAAACATTTATTTTTAGTAATTTATTTGGTGGGTTGCCGTACATATTAAAGCACCAAAGCACCTTTCAGTTTTCACTTCTTCCTTGCCTAAAAGTCATATGAAACTTGTGGGTTTTTTATCTGCAGCACTATCATCCTTTGGTTTGTTTTTGCAGCAGTCACATTTGTGAAGTTTGTGGAAATAAGATCTTCATTGCGAAACTGAAAACTTTCTTTTCTTGCAGCGTAAAACCAAAATTAACTGCTGCAGTTCATAAAAATGAAATAGCCTGGCTTCACTAAAATATAAATTTAAACAGAAATGTTAGATTTGATTAAAAAATCATTTTTCTTCCTTGTTTTTAGGGGATATTTTTATTTTTGATAGCTGTTTTAATTTAAGTAATTTAGGAGCTACTTCATTATCACTCTACTTTATTTTCCTGAGGAAGAAAAAGTTGGTAAACATACATAAAATAAATTCTCTGACTTATACATGTCATGAATTGGTGGTGGAGGTGGTGAGGCAGCACGCTGGAGACCCAGGTAAGTGAACGGTGGTGTAATTTAATAACAAAATAGTCCACAAAAACACAGTCAATAAACGGAGTCCGCGGCCAGGCAGCACGGCTGAGCGGAAGCCAGGGCTCAACGCCGGTAGCAACTGGTCTTACAGGCGGCTAAACAACACAAAACGGCAGACCAAGGCAAAAGTACGACAACGACAAACAAAGACAAGGACCCGACGAGGAACAAAGGACACAGGAGGGACTAAATACACTGAGGGTAATCAGTGACACACCTGGGAACAATCAAGGGGAAGACAGGACAACTAGGAGAACTCAGGACACAGAAACTCAGAATTAAACACAGAAAAACACAGAACCTGACAGTACCCCCCCCTTAAAGGGCGGCTACCAGACGCCCAAAAACAAAATCCAAAACCCAAAAACCAGGGTGGGCGGAGGGGCGACGGAAGGAGGGCCAGAGTCCAGAAAACAAAAAACTACCCACAAAAGGTGGGCGGAAACACAAGGAGGGCCAAGAGTCCAAAACTAAACAGAAAGAGGGCAGAGGCGTCGAGGGGGGTCCGGAGGGCGTCCTCGGCGCCCGCGGCAGACCCCACGGGGAGGTCCGGAGGGCGTCCTCGGCGCCCGCGGCAGACCCCACGGGGGAGGTCCGGAGGGCGTCCTCGGCGCCCGCGGCAGACCCCACGGGGGAGGTCCGGAGGGCGTCCTCGGCGCCAAGGAGCACTAGGGGACTCGGGAGGAGCACTAGGGGACTCGGGAGGAGCACTAGGGGACTCGGGAGGAGCACTAGGGGACTCGGGAGGAGCACTAGGGGACTCGGGAGGAGCACTAGGGGACTCGGGAGGAGCACTAGGGGACACGGGAGGAGCACTAGGGGACACGGGAGGAGCACTAGGGGACACGGGAGGAGCACTAGGGGACACGGGAGGAGCACTAGGGGACACGGGAGGAGCACTAGGGGACACGGGAGGAGCACTAGGGGACTCGGGAGGAGCACTAGGGGACTCGGGAGGAGCACTAGGGATCTCGGGAGGAGCACTAGGGATCTCGGGAGGAGCACTAGGGATCTCGGGAGGAGCACTAGGGATCTCGGGAGGAGCACTAGGGATCTCGGAAGGAGCAGAGTCCACGGAGGCCGGAGCGGAATCCGGCGGAGCAGGAGCAGGAGCAGGAGCCGGAGCGGAATCCGGCGGAGCAGGAGCGGAATCCGGCGGAGCAGGAGCAGGAGCCGGAGCGGAATCCGGCGGAGCAGGAGCAGGAGCCGGAGCGGAATCCGGCGGAGCAGGAGCAGGAGCCGGAGCGGAATCCGGCGGAGCAGAGTCCACGGAGGCCGGAGCGGAATCCGGCGGAGCAGGAACGGCAGCCGGAGCGGAATCCGGCGGAGCAGGAACGGCAGCCGGAGCGGAATCCGGCGGAGCAGGAACGGCAGCCGGAGCGGAATCCGGCGGAGCAGGAACGGCAGCCGGAGCGGAATCCGGCGGAGCAGGAACGGCATCCGGAGCGGAATCCGGCGGAGCAGGAACGGCAGCCGGAGCGGGGTCCGGCGGAGCAGGAACGGCAGCCGGAGCGGGGTCCGGCGGCGCAGGAACGGCAGCCGGAGCGGGGTCCGGCGGAGCAGGAACGGCAGCCGGAGCGGGGTCCGGCGGAGCAGGAACGGCAACCGGAGCGGGGTCCGGCGGAGCAGGAACGGCAACCGGAGCGGGGTCCGGCGGAGCAGGACGAGGAGCAGAGGCTGGAGCTGGGGCTGGGCTGACGGAGCGGATGTCTGGCCTGGGAGGCAGAGGTTTAGCATCCCAGGCCGCGAAGGCTGTCTGGCGTATCTCCTCTGCCTCCCGCTGCAGCTCCACCAGCGCGGGGTGCTGGAGACGTGGAACCCAGTAGTCCAGCAAACATACCCAGGCGTATGGCGAACCCTAGCCGTCTGAGGGCGAACGTGGACGTGCTCTTTGAATCCTCATACTCCTGGATCGTTCGGAGCAGCTCCTCTACACCCTCTGGGTCCATGATGTTAAAGCGTGCCTCACCGTATTTTCTGGTCGGGTCCTACTGTCATGAATTGGTGGTGGAGGTGGTGAGGCAGCACGCTGGAGACCCAGGTAAGTGAACGGTGGTGTAATTTAATAACAAAATAGTCCACAAAAACACAGTCAATAAACGGAGTCCGCGGCCAGGCAGCACGGCTGAGCGGAAGCCAGGGCTCAACGCCGGTAGCAACTGGTCTTACAGGCGGCTAAACAACACAAAACGGCAGACCAAGGCAAAAGTACGACAACGACAAACAAAGACAAGGACCCGACGAGGAACAAAGGACACAGGAGGGACTAAATACACTGAGGGTAATCAGTGACACACCTGGGAACAATCAAGGGGAAGACAGGACAACTAGGAGAACTCAGGACACAGAAACTCAGAATTAAACACAGAAAAACACAGAACCTGACAATACAAACATGGCTGTGAAATTGATTTTCTTCTGTTTTCCACAGCTCGTTTCAGGTAATCAAATAAATTTGAATATCAGACAAAGATAATCTCAATAATTACACAAAGCCGTTTCCAACCCATGATTTTATTCAGGCCCTGTGTGACTCTGCTGTGCTGTGGATCATTGCTCCGCTGCACAAACCAACAGTGGTTGACCTTAAGGTCACAAACTGGGACATTCCAGTCAGGGTCTTCTGTTTGATAGCAAAATTCACATTTCCACCAGTTATGGCAATTATCCCAGTCCAGAAGCACAGAAGTAGGTCCAAACCGTCACATTACTGTCACCACTATTGGGTTTAGCTAACTGCATGTTGATACTTTAGCATTTTTTCCCCTCCGGTTGTATTAGGTGGCTTCGGATTATAGCTCTGGTAGATGCTTTTTTTGTGCATTTTATATTTTGTGTATTATTCAGGGTTTCTCCCAGTGTATTACAAGCCTGGCGGACCACCAGGCTTACTTGTGCCCCTACCAGGCTAAGTCTATTTATTATGTTTGTATTTTTTAAAGATTTTATAGTTGTCAAGATATTAATCTTCTAATATTTCAATAACACATGATTATCAAGTGATATTTTCAAATTTTCTGTCAACTTTAAACTTTTTTTTTAAACTCAAAAACACATTCAACCACTGGATGAATGACTGCCCTATCACCTAACAATCAGGCTTAGCAAGTTTTCTGGGGGAAACTTTGTTATTGTTTGTATGTATATCTTCTATTTTATTTTGGTGATTTTTTTTGCCCATGGTCTGAAGATGAAAAATACACTATTTGGCTAACCCTGTTGCTTAATAAATGCCTGGGAGTTGGTATGAAGAATGTCCTACTTGACTCGCTCCATGTCTAAATCAGGTCTATGATATGATTTCAACAGCTCACCCAACATAAATTCGTATCAATGTTGATAGGATTAGTTTCTGAAGCTGTTGTTTTTGCACCAATTGTTAATGTCGTTAAAAGACAATCTGTTTGGATATTTTTTAGTCACCAGCTTTCAGTTTTCTTTTTGTCATTTCTAATTCCAGCTGATGTCAGGTAATAATTTAACGTCTCATTATAAATGACTTCCTCACTGTACATACAGAGGTTTCCTGCGTCTGTGATGCTACGTGTGTAAAACACAGCAGTGTGTGGGTTTGAAAACATGCACATTGGTCTAAAGGAGCTGGGATCTCATGTAGCAGAGGGGAGTCTAGCACTGCTGCATCCACAGCTTGGCTTTCCACTGACTGACCATACGCATGCGTGTTAGGGCCTGCGCGTCTCTCGAGACGTGCAGCATCTTAGCAGCTCAGGAATTATCCACAGTGTAGAGGAAAGCTCACGGCTGAGCACCTCAGCGTGGTGTGAGAGAGCGAAGCAGGATGCAAGCAGCAGGATCGATAGCTGAAGTAGATAATGGAGATACCGCTTTGTGATATTTCCCTCTATCTGAAATGCAGTACTTTACAAAATTTTCACAATTTGTGACTTTACAGCCACAAACTTGAATTGTTTTCACACAGTAAGCGTACTGGAACTCAGTTTGGATAGCTAGGAAACCAAGCAGAGTTCGACAGGGGTTGGTAGGTAACTGCACTGTGCCTGTTGAATGTGACGTAACAATCAGGAGGTTTTGAAATGTCTAGTTTTCTTGACATCAAAAAACATTCATATTTTATTGCCAAAAAACAGCTGTGTGCTTTTGTTGTGGCTGTTGTTTCTAGAAACATTTGAGACCCAAAAACTGAAGTAGGAAAATGTGCAAAATGTGAATTATTCAGAATGAGTCCCGTTTAAATGATCACCTCTGTGGAAATGCAATCATCTGTATTTTATTCTTTGAACTATTAAGTGTGGAAATGTCTGAAGGTTTGGCATGAAGAAAGCACATAAACCCTGATGATGGATTCAGCTGTTGAAGATTTTATGAGAGGTAATTTGTTGCCCTTCATTCAGAGCGATAGATTTGATCTATTGACTGTTGATGCAGATTGACAGGCTTCTTTAGACGTTGTGGAAAGAGATCGAGCCCAGCTTTATCCAGCTCGTCTGAGACACTACATCAGTCATGTGGTCCGGTGGATACCGCTCCCAACCAAACCCTCAACCACCAGCAGTCAGTACTTCATTCCCTTTGTGTGAGGAATACACCATCAGATCTTGGCTTCTTCTTTGGAATATTAAGCCTCCTCTCACTTTTTCCTCCAACCTTCACATGCAGATCAGAGAAAAGGGATGTGCATTTGTTTCCTGCCAATGAAACGGCTCCCCACCCATCCTGCTTGAGTCATGCCACAAAGACACCATGGACAGACAGTCAAAGTGACTTGGCAAACAAACAAACTCTGTCCTAATAAAGTGTTTTCCCATCATTGTAAGATGTAATTATAAGATTTAGGTTTACTGCTGGGAACATGAAAACAAACCAGTTTGTTTTTGTTATTTAGAGGACCTCAATCAGAAAGGAAATGAAAAAATAAAACATTTTTTGAAAGTGTTCCCTTTGACCTCTGCTTTAAAAATGCTCTTACACTCATTTCCTCTTCTGTGGAAGTCCTTTGACGATTGTACCCCTTCCTGTTTTTTTCTCGGAATTTGTTTGCATTTATGTAATTTGGAGATCTTTGAGTCCATTCTGCTGATTTGTCAGAGTAAAATCTGCCACGTTGGTACATCTGGGTTCCAGAGAGCTGCTGACAAACAGCAGAGCTGACCGCTCGGTCAGGGCAACTTCCTGCGGCCTCCTGGGTGAAGAATGTTGGACTGACACACGAGGCGGTTCACCAAACCGATGACGAATGTCATGGAGGAGAGGCGGGAGTCAAGAGTGTGATGTTTTTGTTCCTCGGTTGTCAGCAGAGTGCAGCTGGTGTCGGTGGATAGAGCTCTGCTGATCCGGGAAAGGACAGTGATGAGCCTGGATGCTTCCTGCTTCCCGTCAGAAAGGACGTCTGCAGGGGAAGTGGCAGGGCTGCTACGGGAGGATAAGGCCTGGGGCAGGAAGTATAAAATGGAGAAAAACCTATTCCCCCTCTGAAGCTTTGACCTCCAGAGCATGACTGGCAGTCTTCAGGATCCAGGAAGTTGGATCCATTAACCTCAGTGGTTGCTTTGGTCACTCTATGTGTCTAGGCTTGGCTTATTTTTATTTAATGTTATATTATCTGACCCTCATTCAATGAATCACATGAGACAAGTTCATTAAATGGTTCTGTTGGTTATTATTAATCATTTTGGATTCTATTTTTCACAAAAAAGTCATTTCCCGTCTACAGATTTCTAATTTTATTTATTTTTTTGTCACACTTAAAGGGCCAGTATTATGTAAAATCAACTTTTATGAGCTTTACGTAATATTACACTATTATTCCCTCATCAAAAACATTTCTGATTCATTCAAACTTCTGCCTTACAGAACAGCCATCCAGCTCCTTCAGACTAGCCAGCAGCAATTAGCAAACACCTGGTGGAACTGCACATCCGCTGAACTCATGATATGAGCGACATCTCAATGGAACGGTTGTAAAAAATTTTGTTAAAGGGTTAATAGAGGAGTAATGTAGTGATGACTTCCTGAAGCAGCAGCGTTTCAAAAAGTCCTGGAGTGTTTAAAGAGGTAGAGACCCAATTTCAAGGCATTACATAACAAAGTTAGCCATATTTAATATATACAGCATTTTTACAACAGCTGAAGGTAACATAGTTACTTGAAAATGCCGCTATGTGGCTGGAAAGTATACAATACTGCCTCTATAAATAATTTGTAATCAAACTTATTTTAAGATTAATTACGCTGACCTGAGTAAATACAAAACACTTCTTGAGAGAATTTGATTCATTAATGAAAAAAAAAATCAATCAATCAATCAAATTTTATTTGTATAGCACATTTCAGCTACAAGGCATTTCAAAGTGCTTTACACCATAAACACAAAACACAAAGGCATGCAACATAGAATAAAATACCAAGTTTTTTTTTTTTTCCCCCTCTTTTTTCCCTTTCTTCCCCCTTCCCTTTGACACGGAATTTAAGCGCCTGTTACCGCCAGACTCCGCCGTCCGTTTAACCATGGGTATTCGCCGGGCCCCGTTGCCCACAACAGGAAAAAAAAAAAAAAAAAAATTACATACATATCCACAAAATCAAATCCATACTTATTACATTTCAAATGCAACTCTAAACAGGTGCGTTTTTACTTGAGATTTGAAGGAAGTCAGGGTTTCCGCTGTTTTACAGTTTTCTGGAAGTTTGTTCCAAATTTTTGGTCCATAGATGCTGAAAGCTGTTTCTCCTCTTTTGGTTCTGGTTCTGGGGATGCAGAGCAGACCAGAACCAGAAGACCTGAGAGGTCTGGAAGGTTGATACAACAACAGCAGATATTTGATGTATTGTGGTGCTAAACCATTCAGTGATTTGTAAACTAACAACAGTATTTTAAAATCTATTCTTTGAGCTACAGGGAGCCAGTGGAGGGACTTTAAAACTGGTGTTATGTGCTCTATTTTTCTGGTTCTAGTGAGAACGCGAGCAGCAGCATTCTGGATCAGTTGCAGCTGTTTGATTGATTTGTTGGACAGACCTGTGAAGATGCTGTTGCAGTAATCAATGCGACTAAAGACAAACGCATGAATGAGTTTCTCTAGATCTGGCTGAGACATTAGTCCTCTAATCCTGGAGATGTTCTTCAGGTGATAGAAGGCCGATTTTGTTACTGTCTTTATGTGGCTCTGGAGGTTCAAGTCCGAGTCCATCACTACTCCCAGGTTCGGGCCTGATCGCTAGGTTTTAGTTGTAATAACTGAAGCTGTGCATTGACTCTAGATTGTTCCTCTTTAGGTCCAAAAATAATGACTTCAGTTTTATTTTTGTTCAGTTGGAGAAAGTTTTGGCACATCCACACATTTATCTGCTCTAAGCATTTATTCAGTGATTGGATGGGTTCAGAGTCACCTGGTGACATCGTAATGTAGAGCTGAGTGTCATCCGCATAGTTGTGGTAGCTAATATTATTTCCTGTTATGACCTGAGCTAGTGGGAGAATATAAATATTAAATAAGAGGGGTCCTAGGATTGAACCTTGGGGTACCCCACATGTGACCTTTGACCTCTTTGATAAGAAGTTTTCAATTGAAACAAAGAAATCCCTGTTCTTTATGTAGGATTCAAACCAGTCGAGCACCGAACCGGAGAGTCCAACCCAACTTTCAAGTCGATTCAATAATATGTCGTGGTCAACAGTGTCAAAAGCTGCACTGAGGTCCAACAGAACCAGCACTGTGGTTCTATTTATATGGATGTCACTTAATACTTTTACGAGGGCAGTCTCCGTGCTGTGGTGAGCACGAAAACCAGACTGGAAAGTGTCAAAGCAGTTGGTCATCATGAGGAAACTATTTAATTGTTTACACACAGTTTTGTCAATAACTTTGCTGATGAATGGGAGGTTTGAGATTGGCCTGTAATTCTGCAATAGTGATTTGTCCAGGTTGTTCTTTTTTAACAGTGGTTTGATGACTGCTGTTTTCAAAGCCTGGGGGAAAACACCTGATGTAAGCGATGAGTTTACGATTTGGATCAGATCAGCAGCAATAACAGGCAGGACTTTCTTAAAGAAATGTGTGGGAAGGACATCCAGACAGCAGGAGCTTGAACTTAATTGACTTATAATTTCTTTTAGAGTTTTATAATTAAGTAGTTGAAAATGGGTCATTTTTCTGTATTTGTTTTGTTTTGTTTTGGTACAGCAATGGTTCTGGCTTTGAAGTTGATGTGCAGATTAATCCTCTGATTTTTTGGATTTTCTCTGAAAAGAAATCAGAAAACGTATTACAGGCAGCATTAGATTGGAATTCAGGTGGTAACGTCACAGGAGTTTGTGAGCCTGTCAACTGTTGCAAATAAAGTTCGAGCATTATTGATGTTTTTGTTTATGACATCTGCAAAGAAAGCCTCCCTTCCATGTTTTAGTGTTAAGTGATAGTTACGTAGTTGTTCTTTGTAGATGTCGTGATGAACGTGAAGTTGAGTTTTACGCCATTGTCGTTCTGCCCTGCGGCAGACTTGTCTTGCAGACCGAACTATTTGTGCATTTCTCCATGATTTCTTTCTACCAGTCAAAACCTTTACTTTAATTGGGGCAACCCTAAAACCTAAAAAGCAACCCTAAAACCCAATTAGACATCTAATCCTTTGTAAACTGTGAATTAACGGTGACCCTGAGAGGAAGCATGGTTTGCTAGTGGATGTGCCAGCTGTTGTTGAGGGTGTGGTGGTTGCTGCAGCACATACCCAACATGACGACAAAACCACATTTAGATGGAGCCTGACTCAGATGACTGCTGCCATGTGCATTTGTTGTCCTAAGCAAAGATATTTGCTCTGCCTGCAGTACATATTAACACTATCTTGAAAAGCAGTTAATATGTTTTTATTAGTGTTAATAAAGTAGTCTTGTAGTTGTTCTTGATAAATTAGGTGTTGTCTTTTTAATTGGTATGTTTTCAGTCTGCATTGAGTTTATGTTGAGACAGATTTAAGTCTTTCACTTTTGTCTTCTGATTGACTCATTGGTTATCTTGCATGTGTATTTTTTTAAGTTTTGAAGGGATCTGTAAGGGATTTTGGTACAAAACAGCTCTGCCTCAGAAGAATAAAAATTAGCAAATGGCTCCTCGATGTTTGCCACCCACTTGAAATATCGCAATAATCTAAACACATTTGACCAATTTCTTCTTCTAGTTTGGTCCTGAAAAAAACTATTTTCCATTCAGTGCATGGTGATCATTGCCCCAGGTACCAAAATTTGTGAACTAACATTCAGTGAATAAATGATTCTTGCGGTACCATCCCACTAAGTAATTAAAGGTGAATGAACTGTTTACTCATCCTCAGTGCCGTTCCTGTTGGTTCATATTCAGATGGAGGCAGGTCAAACTTTAAAACCTCTAACAGCTTGAGGAAAAGTCTTATGAAACCATTTTAATATGCAAGTCAAGCAGCTTTTTTTTTAAAAAAGAAAATCTTGTTGGGGATTAAGCATTTCTGTATTTTAATTGTGGAGATGTCCGAAGGTTTTAATGCAATCAGAGGCAAAAAAAATAAATAATGAAACTTGCTTTTAATGAAGATCTGAAATAATACATGCAAATGGCAACCATTGTGGGGGAGTACAGTTCACTCACCTGTTGTTTCATATCCAATGAAATGCAACAATTGTTTGAATTTTGATCCCCGATCAAACCAACTCTACCAGACTGTGTGTGAAAATACCCTTACAATGAGCCGTGGGATTCTGATTAGTTCATCTCCACGTGTATAATTATTTATTCACATTCAGGGATATTTGGGTCCAAGATGTGGAGCATGTAGCCATGTAACAGGTTTAATGGAGGATTTATGTGGCATCAAACTCCATTTCCATTTGCAGAGGGATCAAAGGGCCTGGCCCTGGCAGGAAAAGCCCTGCGGCGGTGAACTACTGCTGCCATAATTGGAGAAGAGCTGTGTAAAACTGTCCAAGGAAGGCCAAGGGCGACTTAATTATGTTGTTAAATTTAATTAGGGCATTGTTGTGTGTGTGTCTCTCTCGGTGTGTGTGTGTTCTCTACAGCTTGACCTTGCAGTAAAAGTCTTCCTGCATGTGTTTATCATCATTTTGGTTTCATTCTCTGCTGTTCGAATTAGTGGATATTTGCACTGTCAGAATAAATTATTCTGCAAAACCAACATTACACACTCGCATTTTTAATCCTTGAACAGAAACGAGTAACAAAGACATTTGTTGCTATTAAATAACAAGCCACCCAATTATCTCAGCTGCAGTGAGTGAGCACATTAATAGACGACATGCAGAATCATGGCGTCCAGTCTGACAGGGAATCTTCTTGCTGCTCTTACAGGTGATTAATCATGAAGTTAGATGCCTGCCAACAGCATTGTTGTCAGTTTTCTCCAGGTGAGAATACTCCTAAGAAACTGAAAAACACTCAACAATAAGAACGAAAGATTACATGTGAAAAAAAAAAGCTTTTCGTGAGAAGATTGTATTTCTCTATTGGGAACTTAACGATGAATACAGACGGATTCTGCTGGCACCTAAATAAACAAGGGTGTTTTTTCAGAGCCTTTCGGGAAAATGACAACTGGATCTGAGTAAAGTTACAAATAAGAGGAGCAGCTGAAACTGAAAAAAAGATTTTAATCAGTCTTAGGCTACCTTATATTTATCTTGATTTAAGATTTGAAACTTGTTAATAGTTTCAATCGGGGTTCAGGATTTCGGACTGGAACAAGTAAAATCTAAGTTTTATTTTTTCGGACTTGAATTGCAGCCACATTGCTTGCTTCTTGGGACACTGAGGACATTTTCCTCATGAATGCAGCAGCATTAAGGGGACTCCTCATCTCAGGGGTCACATTTAAACCATTTTAGAGTATTAAATTTGTTGTATTTTTATGAAGAACAAGATCGATGTCTGTTTGCTTGCAATTTTATTACCAGTACTTTAACAGCTAAAACAACAAAGATATAAAGATTACTAATTTGAGGTGATAAAAATCCTGATTTGTTTTGCCAGTTCAACAGCAATTACTCACTTGGCCTTTCTGTCTTAATAGCTCTAGATTGTTAAGCAAATATTTGGTTTGTTATCAGGAAAATATCTGCTGCCTTTTGATTTGACTGTGCTGTGCTTTCCGAAAGCATGAAATCACCCTGAGATGTTAAAATCTTTTTTTTTTCCAGGCACTGGATCAGGATCGAACTTCTCTGCAAAAGGTGAAGAAATCAGTGAAGGCAATCTACAATTCAGGTCAAGGTGAGACATCTTTATGTCCTATAAAGTCCAGGGTCTTTTATTCAGTATTTTATTCTTGCAGGCGTGAAAATCCCTGTTTGTTCTTGCAAAGCCGCCTTTTGGGACAGATGGTGTACTGTGTGTTTTCTTGTCCCAGAAATCAACACCTGAGTTTTTCTCAGTGCTGTGTCATGAATCTGCAGTTATTTTCCACTGAATGTCATTGAAAGCAGCTATCCACCCTGTATTTTGACAGCTTGGGATGTTTGTTTGCTCTCCAAAGAAAGGAGTAACTTTACCCTTTGGCCACTTTAACCCATTGAGATGAAAAGTGGAAAAACCACTGGAAAAACTAGAGAAAGGTTGTTCCAAAGGTTCTGGAAATGTAATTTATAACATCATTCTCCTTCAAACAAGATCGACTATCATTTGAACATTTGAAGTTAGGAGTTTGAAAAAATGTAGTTTATTTAATTTATGTAAAACATTAGTCCCGTTTGCTTGGATTTTAGTTTGTAAGCAGCCGTTCTCCATTGGGAACTTAACGATGAATACAGATGGATTCTGCTGGTTGACTGACTTTTCCTGCAGCGTTTGATTCGCCAGGAGAACCACACATCTTCTAACCCTGACATGAACAGTATAAAAAGATGGCTTCTTGAGAAAAACACTGGTCCACTGAGTATTCCTGCTATTATAACCGCTGAATCACTTTTGTTTTATTCCAGGTGTGTCTGCTGCTGTGATTAAATATGCAGGCAGATCTGCTGGCACAAAAATAACAATTTCTGAAATTATTTAAAATTCATAGGTTTTTTTAATTTATTTTGTTTATCACATATTCAGCCCAAATCTGACTTTGCTTTTGATATTTACTTCAATTGAATATTTCAAAGAAAAACTAAACTTGCCTGGTCAAAAGAATGACACCTTTAATTAAATATTTAATAACATCATTCGTTACCAACAAGAGCTCTTTCCATGGATGTTTGGGCTCTTATCCAGAACAAAACCAAGCGACCATGTTTCACTGAAGCTATTGGATTATTTTCTTTAAAGCTTTTTTTTTTATCAACCAAGCAGCTCCAGTTTGTCTCATCAGTCCAGAGAATATCTATCCTCTGGCCTTATATGGAGGCATTTTTAATTTTTGTGTGTATCTTTCAATAATGAAGCCTTAATGAAATGTCTTCAGTTCAATACCAGACCTTTAAAAATTCTTAACTACGTGAAAAGATAAAATTACATCTGAAATGCATATATATTTTCTCTTCCATTTGTCTGCATTTGTTCCTTTTGTTGTAGTTCTAGTTTCTGAACTTACATGTTATTTTATACTGTGATAAAACTACAAATCCCAGACATTCAACGTCTCCCTGAAATTCTCCAGAAAAATGCAGCGTTTTCTCTTTAGGTTGCTTTTAAAGGAGTTTTGTTATGTTTTCTACCTTATATTTTTAAGCTAAGTAATTTGTGTTATGAGTGTTTTAAAAATGGTTTAATTTGTTAAAAGAAAGTGTAAGGTTCCATGAATCTTACACTTTGTAATGATATTCAGAGCTCTGGTCTTCCAGTCTTGACCTTTTGATTTTAACCTCTTCTTTGCGGTTTTCCCAACACAGATCATGTGCAGAATGAAGAAAACTACACCCAGGCTCTGGATAAGTTTGGTAGCAACTTCATCAGCAGGGACAACCCTGACCTGGGGACAGCTTTTGTCAAGTTCTCCTCTCTCACCAAGGAGCTGTCAGCCCTGCTGAAGAACCTGGTGAGTCCATTGAGATCGAACTGGGGACAGCTTTTGTCAAGTTCTCCTCTCTAGTCGACATCCAGTAAAGCCAATAATTTAGAGTCAGAGAGCCAGGTTTTTTCAAATGCTTCTGCCTTGTTGGTTGGTCTCCCATGAGCTGAAATAGCTGACTGCCCTACATATGCATGAACTTTTCTTATCATGTTTAAAAGATAAGAAAAGTTTTTCTGCGCCTTATCTAAATGTTTTGGACTAAATGACTCTTCTCAGAAAAAACATCTTGACAAAGAAGGCATTTAATCAGGATTTAGGTACTTTTTTATAGAGATGGACTGACAGTGTTATGGCAGATTTCACATCTCTGATTCTCTTAAAAACTTTAACCTGATAATTTACCTTACTTACCGTCCTGATTTGATGGTACTAATGTGAACTAATTTTAATGAAAGTTTTAATTCTGTCCTTCACCATGTTATCCTGGCTCTTTCTACTTTCCACTAAGAACTACGTCAGGTTGTGTCCGAAAGCAAAACAAAATGAGAGCTCCCAGTGTGAACCTGATCTATGGCAAGCCATTTAAAAAGTCTGCTTCACCATGCTTAAGTTCCAGACATGTAAAATGGGCTTATGCCTTATTTAACATTCACTTAAATAACTTGAAAAGTTAGTTTAAAAATATCTTCAGGATAGAAATAAACAAAATGAATTCTGCCTCATAATTTGGTGCTCTTTAGTTCACTTGCTCTTGCATTATTTTAATTGCAATCCTTGACATATTAGTTAGTTGTGGTATCTAACTATCTTAAATTTGTCTCATCTAAACTCATTGTATACATCTGGAATGTATTTACAGACAGTCAGATGAAACTGATTTTATGTTAAAAAGGCCTGCCATATACATGTGATCAGCCCACCGGGAATTGTCTCAGTCTACCTGATGAACCAGTCCAGGTGTGGATGCTGTTAATCTGGTTTTCTTCTGTTGTTCTCTTGTTGTCAACATTACTTCTTTGTAAGCACACATTGAACAATTATCTGATGGACAGGTAATATCTAGAAAGGAATTCATTGGAAGAAACATCAAAACTATAAACCCAGTCAGACCTTCAGAAATTCTGGAAAGCTATTAATCTGGGCCACAGTGGAAGTATATTCTTTAAAACAAAAAATAAGCACAGTTGAAAACTTTTGTAGCCCCAGATAGCTTCTTATCTCCATGCCACGGATTTCCCGCAGTTCCTGTTAAGTAGCACGTCCTGTTTAAACCCTCTGAGTGATTCCTGCTGGAAGAAGAGCCCGATCCCGGTCTTCCCTTCCTTTTCCATGTGGCTGACAGTAAGATTAGACAACATAAATACTCTTGGCGGCAGCAGCAGGAACAGCTGAGTGGGTTGTGTGTCCGTGCATACACAAATCAAACAACCCGGTCTGTGCAACTAGCATATTGTGGAAAAGTGACCTGATCTCTCTCAGCCGCCGTCTCAGTTTGACTCTTGTTATCTGCAGCAGCGTATCGAGTTTTCAGACTTCAATAGCTGCACCCTGAGGGCAGCTGGTATGACAAATGAGTATCGACGGCTGAGAGCGTGTGTCCTGGATGTGTCCCCGGGATTTTACTAACTGATTTAACCCGGTTTAATGCATCTTCTTTCTGAGAATTGTGTGTTTGGAAGCAAAAAGCATTGGTGACAGTTTTCAAAAGGAGCTGGAAGAGCTCGCCAGCAGCCGGTCAGTGAAGGATTGATTTAGATGTTGGCCATATGCAAGACAGGCACTTAAGGAGCACATTAGTGCCCATTAGGCCTTGTTTACTTCCTTTAGTATCAATGTGGACTTGGCTAACAACAGGGACTTAAATGCTTAGTAGTCTTGTAAATGACCTTGCTGATCCTCATAGCTGGAACTGCTGAGCCAAGCTGTGCCAACAGGACTAATCAAGCCTTTCTAGACCTTCCAGACACTTGGAATAAGCATGTCAAAAACTGAAGTGATTTTGAAGAATCACTGATGCAAACAAATCCCATATTTAGCATATTTTAAAATCTTTCTAGTCTTTACTTTGGTTTGAATTCAGGATCATTGCTGAATATCTGCTGTATGTCTTGAAGTAAATATTTTTTGCATAAACACTCTAGCTCAAATCTGCATCCTCAAATAAAAAGAACAGCCTGTATCAATTTACGAAACGGACAGTGGCGCACAACACTAACTAAAAAGTTAGCTTTGCTAACAGTAGCGCACTAAACCAACACAATATTCAGTGAAAGCTAATTCCAAAGCGCTAACTTTATTTAATATATCTGCCCTGGAGAGACTACCACCATTGAGCACCAATTTAATTTCAACATTATAATTTACATGTTCTACAATATCTTTGTTTATGCTTTGCTCTCTATGATAAGCGTTTTATTTTTATGTTTAAATAAATTTATTGGGGGAAAGAAAATGAAGGAAAGGAAAATGGACAAAGCTTCAAAATAAGAGCATGAATATAAATGTTTTACTACTTGATAAATTCTTAACAATCAAACAAAAATTCGATACAAATTTTGAGAATTTTCTCTCAAAATAAAAGTTTTTCTGCTAAATTGTTGAGTAAATAGACTTAACAGCAAATATACTTAATGCTTTTAATCTGTTATTTAGGCTTTTCAACCATTAGATTGGTGCAAAGTGCTAATATACATATTCATGTTTCAAGTATTGCAGTGTTTCAGTCATGTTACTTCTTTAAAATATTAACATTAGCCTTGGGGGTGACTGTATTTGCTGCAACAAGTTTAGCATTGAGATGCTAATTTAGGTAACAGCTAACTTCTTTTGGCACAATTTGCACACAATAATAGTCTTTTCCAGTCTCATCAGATAATTTATTAGAGCAAAATTTAATCTAAAGCCAAGAGAAGGGGCTTTGTTGTCCTTTGCTGATGTTTGCAGAAGTTGCTTGTGCGTCAGATTTACGGCTGTACCAGAAACATGCAAATACAAAGGTTCCGACTTGGGAAAAATCTGAGTAATTGTGTTGAAATTTTTAGCATGTTAAAGTCCTTTCCCTAAATCTTACCCTATATAAATAAATAGAGCTTGATGTCCAAGTCTTTTTGTCCTGAATTATGTAAAATGTATCTGAAGTCTGTCTGCATGTTGCCACCTCACAGCTGAAACGGTCTTGAACCTTCACTCATCCCAGCAAATGACTAGTTTCTTATGTTTGTGTGTGTGGGTGGGCTGAATCATACATCTGGCGTCTTTGGCAATTTTTGACTCATTTTAGTTTTGTTTTGTTTTGTAGCTCGTTGTTTTTTTTGACGTCTCTGCCGAGCTCTCCAGTTAAGAGGAGTAAATGTTTCACACAGTCTCATCCGTCGACTGCAGATTAGTCTGTCAATAAGTGAAAAGTTGCTACACTTTTTAAAATTTTGATGTATCTGTGGTGCAAATTAAATCACTGCGCCTAATCATTCATCACATCCTGGCGAATCAATCTGTTTATTAGATTGAGTCATTGTTGTTTTTTTGTCTTCCAGAGTATTTATCAAACATTTTCTTCTGACAGTCTGTTGTGACACATTAACTATGTTTTTCTTGCTTTGTTTGAACAGCTACAGAGCCTCAGCCACAATGTGATCTTCACCCTGGACTCGTTGCTCAAGGGGGATTTGAAAGGCGTGAAAGGGGTAAGATTTACCATCACTTTGTTTAGTCTTTCCAACTCTGTCCTACTGGACTCTTGTGGGAGTCAGTAAGTCTCTATCCATCTCCAAACCCCCCATGCCTGTGATTAAGGGAGTTAGGGGAGAGTAAGGAGAGGAATTCTCCTTTGAAACTGTAAATCTGGCAGACATAAACACTGCCTTTGTCTGGTGCATGAGGAGTAACTGGGTCATGAACTCCTCGTGTTGGAGGTTCAAGGAGGGGCGTGGTCCTTACTGGGCATCCATGGCATGAATCACGAGCCGATCGTTGGGTTGGTGGTTTCCCAACTCCACAAACATCTCTGTCCTCAAACTGACCTCTTCGGACTTGACTGGATTTTCTCCTTTGTCTCTGCAGGACTTAAAGAAGCCTTTTGACAAAGCGTGGAAGGACTATGAGGCTAAGTTGTAAGTAGACGATGGTGAACTATGCCAGATATCTCATTATTACCAGTTGGAAACACCCGATTTTGTTTCCCTGCAGTACAAAGATAGAGAAGGAGAAGCGGGAGCACGCCAAGCAGCACGGGATGATCCGCACCGAAATCACTGGGGCCGAGATCGCAGAGGAGATGGAGAAGGAGCGGCGCTTGTTCCAGCTGCAGATGTGCGAGGTGAGTAATTTGACACTCTTCTCTTAAATCAAATAGGGATAAAGGGAGGAAAGATGTAAACTTGCATTTTTACGATGTCAATCAATCAATCAAGTTTACATTTCAGCACCAAAGGAGTTTGAAACACAAGAAGTCATAAAAACAACATAAAGTCAGCAATTGAGAAACCATTGACATTTTGATGAGTGATGTCAATACACATGAAATATGTCAGTCAATTTTCCATTTATTATGGTTCAAAAGCAACTCTTAAACTGGTGGGCTTTATCCTCGATTTAAAGAAACTCAGTGTTTCACTGGTTTTGCAGTTTTCTAGAAGTTTGTTCCAGATTGGTGGTGCACAGAAGCTGAATGCAGGTAAAGTAGCTATGTTGCTGTTGCTCAGTTTTAGACAGGTGAAACAAATATTGCAATGGTTTCTGTTGCTTATTGAGACTCTCATTTATGATTCATATGTGGAGATTCCAGATGTAGAAATAACAAAGATTGGCAGATATTCGTCCTGTTACATTAGCAGAACCAAACGGTGTTTATGACCAGCAAGTGTGTTGAGCTTTGTTTCCAGTCCCTATGAACCAGGAAACGGAAGTCAACAAAACACCGGACATGACAAAAACACTTTGAGACTGTCTGAAACAATCAGGGGTTTGTCCTAAACATTTATATTCTTTTAAGTCAGAACTCTCTTTCATTTGAATTTCACTTTTAAAGAATAAAGTCAAATGTTCACCATGAATTCATCCCAGATGTTTCTACAGGCTGCATATTGATTCATAGGAAAAAAAGTTAAGACCTCTTTAGTGGATAATGTCCCTCAGGATGTCTTAATGCTAGATGTAAACCTAGTAGATTGTGGTGCAACACTTGCTCTTGGGATGAGTGAATTTTTACATATATAGCTGCAGAGAAAAGATAATGGATGGACATAGATAATGTTTATCCACTGTTTCTGCAGATATTAGTTAATTTACCCACATTGAAGTGCTTTAAGTTATGAATGGCCTGTTTAAAGCTACAGCTCATACACAAGCATGATTGTCAAAGATAAGTCCCTCCCCCTGGCTCTGATTGGTTGTTTCTGACTGAGCGGTATATTCCTGGAGATTGCAGTAGAACAACAGGAAGGAGGCAGAGAAGTAAGATTTTTATACAGTCATGACATGGCAATTTTAAGAAATATTTTAAAAACATATTTATATATTACATCTCAGTGTAATACATATATTTGTATAGTTTTTATTAATTCAGCTTGATGTGTTTCCTCACTTTGTGTGACATTGCAAAGTGTTTAGCTATCTTAAACATTAAAATGCGACAAACAGAAGAAATTGCTGTTTAATTGCACAGCATTTACACATTATTTGAATAATGTCCATGAGATGATAAATGATAGATCAGGGCCTGCTGTGGGTCATTATGTGCTGGCACACAAATTGTGCTAAAAAACCAACTTCTCCTCTCCGAGAGTTTTCAGACTTCCTTCTAATCCTGTAAGCTTTTAAATTAAGTCACTCTGTTTCACATTGGCCAAACTTTTAAGAAACTTGGCAGTGAGAATAAAGCGTAAAACAAATGTGAGCTCTGTGTTTGTGCCCAGAAGAATCAGAACAAACTGTTAGAGCTCCTCTCTCCACTTGGCCAAAAATCCTCTCTGGTTGTGGGCGGTGACGCCTACGCCTCGCTTGCCGTTTTATCCTGCTAGGATCTTTTTTTTCTTCTCAAATTACATAATGCAGGTCTCATTGCTTTTTGGGTTTTCTGGATTAAATTTTGTGCAAAGTCCAACTGACCTGCCTCTCCTCATTTTATTGTGCCCATATTTTTTTCAGCGGGTCAGAGACTTTGGTTTGAGAGCTCCAAGGCTTGGCTTTGTCATCTGATTATCAGTAATATTTTCCAGTGTCTCTAAACACAAAGCTGCGCCTAAGTGAAGTTTAGAGGCTTCTTTTACACTTTTAGAATGGATAGCACATGGAGTATCATTAGTTTTCTAAATGGAATCCGCAATGCATTTTCTAAAACATCATTAAAAGTCAGATTAGAAGTGGACTCTGCATGTCTTTGTGCATTTTGAAGACAGTACAGCATGTTTTAGACTCTTATGAGTCAGTGACTGTTTGTTCTGCCTTATCCCCCTGCAGGAAGCTCTGATCTTACATCATCTTCTAGATTAACAGTTTTGTGCCTCGCTCTAGTCTCCTCACACACTAGGAATTTAAATTAATCTGACACCTTTTACTCTGCTAACAGACTTGCTAAAACATGTCTGCAAGTTAAAGTGCATTGTTAGTGTCAACTTGTGATATTGAGACATTTTTAGCTTTAGTCTCACTACTCTAAAGTATCCATCTCTGCTGGTTTCCAGAGGACATTCTTTCTTTTTTGTCACTACAGACTGAAATTTTGGAAACGTGAGAATTTATCAGGAGACTGAAAATGTTGCCTAAAAGTCAAACAGGGCTCAGCCGAAAGGCTTCCTGTTTGTTTTTGCAGGATCAGCACGGCGTTGTGCTGTGCGTTGGTTGTTGCCATTTTTAATCCATGAATTGATAAAAAAGCAGCTCTAGAAACTCATCAGTGTCTGTGTTTTACAGCATAGCAGCCGCCTCCGGTTGCAGCAACGTGCCAGTAATGAGTTGTAGCACACACATCATTATCACCACCTTCCTCTTTCGTTGGTTTTCTCAGTTCCAGATTTGGTTTTAAATTTCTTTTTCATTTTCTGACAGATACACTGAAACTGGCTCTGCTTGAAGCACTTCTGAGCAGTAGGGTTTGTTTGGCTATTTGATTAAGAATATTTAAATAAATCCTTATTTTATTGCATTGTTTTGAAATAAAAAAAAAGAGATGCAGTTCACAACAGTCCCACAGTATCACAGATCCTCCACCGTACTTAACAGTGAATGAGGTTCTTTTCATCTCATACCAGCTACATAAAAGATTCACATAATTTCCAACCTATGACAAGAAATAGATCTAAAATAATATGAATGGTTCTTTTAGTGATGTTCTCTTGAACTGCTAAAACGTTCATGTTATTACATCTACTCTATATTTAAAGACATTTGTTGGCTCCTTCATAACTTTTTACCTTTTGATTCTCTGATAAAAGTTTCTGATAAAGGTTTTTTTTTGTTTTGCACATAATCACTCTGGGTTCAAATCTATTCTGCATGGAGTTTCCATGTTTTCCCAGTTCACGTGTGGGTTCTGTTTTCCTCCCACAGTGCAAATTCATGACTGTTGGCTTAATTAAATATTCTAAAATGCTTTTGGGTGTGAGTGTGTGTCCTGTGTCGCCATCTGCAGATAGGCACCAGTCTCCCGCTCCAACCCTGCAAGAATAAGCTGCTTTGCACATTTGTCCTCTCAAAGACCAATAAATTTAAATTTTGTAAACAACACTGGATATTTTATTAGATGTCAAAAATAAAACACAACCAAAAAAATTGATTTTCTATTAATTTGATCCTTATTGCATCAGATGTTTTTTCACACAGTTCTAGTTTTGATATTTTACTATATTTTTTTGTAAATGTGGATACATTTCAGCCAATAAATCCCAATTAGCAGTCATTAATGGAAATCTCGTTGTGATGCTGTTGTTGTGAGAATGCTGCAGTCAGTGTTACAATCTGTTCATCCCACTTAACCTCATTTCTTTCCACTGCCTGCACTCTGACTCTCTCACACTCTCTCCACGTCACTCAATCACCAGATTACACGATGCTCTCACTCTCTCACCCTTTTCTCTTTTTTTTTCGTCCCACGCTGCCAGCAGAGGAGTGAGAAAAGGCAGGGCTCAGCAGGCTGCATTATATTCTGCAGCAGCATGAATGTCGTCGCTCATTCACACAAAAGGGATTCACAAACATGCGGCGACGTTGTCCAATAACGCCAAGCCCACTCGCGCTTCAAACAAAAAATGTGGATAATCTGCCAGCCGTCGCCCGCCGTCAGGCAGACAAAGGGACGACACATGCATGCATGCTTGCACACTTATGCATACGTTTACTCATGCGTGTGGGAACTCACATGCATCAACATATGATGTAGTGGCACAGAGCTTCATTGAAGAAACAAAGATTTTCTGGGCTAGAATTGGTCTTTAGCTTCTCGCCGACTCTTAAATCTTGTGAATTGACTCTCTTTGGGATTATCAGTAGATTATCTTTCATTTGTTTGTTTGGTGGGGGAGTTGTCTGAAAGCATTTGTCTTGAATCCTCAAACAGACTCAAAGCTCCTCTGTAGGATCTTCTTTAGGAATGTTAACCTTTAAAGATACAAAACTATTTTCTGTGAAATTCAAGTTTTACTTTATTACTCTGATCCTTGCTCAAACATTGTCAACAAAGCAACTGTTGAGTTATCAGCTTCAATATGTTTTATTGAAGCTGGTTTTCAAAACAATTTCAAAATAAATGCCAAAAAGTGTTATTTGCCTTTGTATTCATCCTGTCTTAGTCTAAGCTGTTCAGACCCACCTTTTCCTGAGATTACAGCTGCAAGTCTTTGTTTTTTGCCAGCTTTAGCATCTAATATTTCCATTCAAATGTACCCAAACTCAGGCAGACTGAATATTCTTGACACAGATTCTCACCTGAATCGAGGTTTAGACTTTGAATTTAATATCAGTGCATGCCACATTCTTTCTGTTTCTTTTCTTTCAAATCTTTAAAATTTTTTTTACAATTTTCCTTCCATTTCACAATAACCACTAATTTGCGCTGATTTGTCACATAAAGTACATAAGCTGGGGTTGTGGCATCTTTATAAAATATTTACAGTTTGTAGTTGTAACTGGACAAACTGTGGTTGAGTTTGAGGCGTGTAAATACTCTCTCTAAACTCTGACACAAGTAGGGCTGAAACGACTGTTAATAATTGAAATAATTATCTGTTAATTTAGTAATTAATCAGGTATGCAGACTCAAAAAAAGTTTATTTTGTGAAAGAATGACATTCAGAGCAGTAGTTCACCCAAAACTGTAGAAAAGTATAAAACATTTTGAATTTATATAATATGTATAAAAAGGCTCCAGTGGTTAATTAATTTTTTTAAAAATCCAGTTAATAGACAGAATAACTGATTACTAAATAACAAATAGTGGCAGCCCAAGACTCAAGAATCATAACTGTAAGTTGATGACTTGATTCTTCCTATTCAGACTTGAAAAGCTTTTCAAATGCCCTGAATTTAAACTCTGCTTTTCTGCTTTTCTTTCAGTACCTGATCAAAGTAAACGAGATTAAAACTAAGAAAGGAGTAGACCTCCTGCAAAACCTGATTAAGTTTACCACGCACAGTGCAAGTAAGTACCTCCATAATCCCCCTAACCCAAATGTGAAGCTGCTATTGCTACTGCTACTATTTTTCTTTTGCTTCTTACCCATTAAGTCATATTTCACACGTTAGAAAAAGAAAGAAGGTGCTAGCTCTCCCATTCTTTGCAGCAGTTTTGTCTTGTGTTGCTCCCAGATCTTGAATCCACTCATAAATCCTTACAGGTCGTCATATAGATACGCTGTGACAGCCGAGGGGTTTGGCAGGTAAATAAAGTGGGTGCTCCTCTCTCCAGAGCTGTAGCTTGCAGCGACCTGTGACAGAATGACAGATTTTCATCCAGGGTTGCTACAGTATGTCCTGTCATAACACCAGGACAAAACAATGCACTTCCCTGCTAGTCTGTTCAGCGGATAAAAAGGCTGCAGGGATGATGGATTAGGAGCATTAGGACAGCAGACTGAGAGCTGAGGAAAGTGGTCAAAGCTTGAGAAGAAAGTAAAATTGTCCTGTTTGCTCTCGCAGAGGGCAATATGATCTTAAAGTTTTATCATGACAGATTTATCATGATGAAAGTGATGAGAGCGATTTATTACTTATTTTTCACATAAATGCAAATACTGCTTCTGAAAAACAGTGCAGTTTTCTGATCTTTAAAAAGCCTGACCTACCGATTTTAATTTTGGCCAATACAGTTGTTTGTTTTTGTCTGAAATGTTGCTAAATATTGCAAGAAAGTCAAGTATCGGCCAATCACTGATCTCCCAATATTAAGGAAATCTGAGGCAATTTGTCGGTGCCACCCTACCAATGTCTAATACATTTTATTAGGACACCAGAAATGTGGCACAGTAACTGCATTGAATCACATTTTTGACATTTATTGATGCCTTCATTGAACAAACAGGAAAAATTGTAAAATGGCAACACGGACAATTTTGGAAAATTTCAAACATTAATTAGAATTTATTGTAATCAAATTAATTTATTGTAATTCCCATCTCTAGTTTGCTTCAATAAATTTAAGCAGGAACTTCATTTATGCAACAAAAGTGGTAAATCTAAGGCTGCAATGACAGCTGTCAAGTACAGTTCGGTTTCACTTTGCAAGCTAAGCTGTTTGCAGTGGGAGCAAAAGATGTAGGCTCATCAGAGCAGTGATTGAGAGAAAACGAGCCGAATGAACGAGAAGTGGCAGAAAAAATAATGGGAAGAGGAAGGGAGATGTTCGTTCCAAGAAGAGGGAGGGGTTGCAGTCATTAGTGGTGATTTGCTGCTGCAGAACTTAATCGAGGTGTGTACTGCTGACAGATCTGTAATGGATTTCAGAGTGTGCTAAACGCCTTTGCAAATCTGCAGAGAAGGGTCGAAACCAGATCTGATTTCAGCACCAGAAGCCAAAAGGTGCCAAAGAATGAGAGCGAGCTGAGCCTGATGTTCAACACAAACTGCAGCCGTTTCTGCCTGCAAGCAGAAATGGAAGAACCAAAAGGATCACAATGTTAAGTTAGCTGATGTATTAATGAATGATAGGTGTCTAAAAGTTGTGATCTTCTTATATTTCTGTAAAGTTTCTTCCAAGATGGCTTGAAGACAGCAGATAAGCTGAAGCAGTACATCGAGAAGCTGGCAGCTGATCTCTACAACGTAATTATTTGTTTGTTTCCATCATGTATGGCCTCATTGTTAGTATTTAATTCAATTTTGGGTTCTTCATTCACTTATTTTGTTCTATTTCTATTCATTTTAATGCAGTTTTATTTAAATAACTTTACCTTCTTTGTACTTATTGGGACTGCAGCTCATAATTATTGTATTAATCAAGTAATCTGTCTAATATTCTGACGATTAATTGAATAGTAAGATGGAAAAATTTTCAAATTGTCTAGATTTTTTATTTAACCACATAAGCCTATTTGCAAAAATAATAAAATAGACATAAAAATGCAAATAAACAAATAATTAAATTCTTTTCTTAACATTTTATTGCCTAAGATCCAATAATATTTTAGTGAGTACTTCATCATTTGTAGTAAAGGACAAATCTGCAGTAATCTGGGATGTTTCTGCATCATTTAACATCATTACAGTTCAGATTTAATCTGATAATACGTTTTCAATTAATGTTCAGTGATAATTAATAATTGAACTGCAAAAAGTACCTAATAGGAGATTTTTAAAGGAATTCAAACAAGCCGAAGTTAAACTGAAACTTAAGAAGTTCTGGAAAAAAATTATTTTTAGAAAAGCGAAAGTTTTTATCTTAAATGTAAAATGCATATATTTTTGTACAGTTTCGGCTTAATTATTGCTGTAGGTCTGTTGTCTGTTTCTGAGTTAATGATTATTTGATTACTAAATTAGTTGATAATTATTTGATCAATCGATTAATCCAGTTATTTGTTTTAACTCGTTTTTATTGTTGTTTTTTTTGTTCTTTTTTTAGCTTTTTTTTTGTAAGTTACTTTAATTTGTCCTGTTTTCTTATTTTATGTTGCATTTATTTTATTTTCTTATTTTATTCAGTTTAGCTTTTCAGTAACACTTTATTTGAAAGGATGTGCATAAGACTGACATAAAACTTATGAATATTAATGACTGCGGTCATTTGATGATTAATTATTCTTTTAATGCAAAATTGACATTTTTAATGGACTTTTTATGTAACTTTACATTAAAAATCTAATTATTTAGTGAATAATGAGTCATGTCAGTCTTATCAGCCTTCAAATAAAGTATTCCTAGTTGTCTTGCTTTGTTTGTGAATCCTATAACTAAATGTTCTAATTTAAGTGTTTTCTGTCGTCAGATAAAGCAAACTCAGGACGAGGAAAAGAAGCAGCTGACTGCTTTGCGGGATCTGATCAAGTCCTCCCTCCAGTTGGACCAGAAAGAGGTATGCATGTCACCTCCGGACCGTTGGGGCCAAATTTAACCCAAACTCTGAGCAGACCGGCTTTAAAAACAGCCACGGCTGCTCTGATTCAGCCTTTGGTCTCACCACACGCTTCCTCTCACTCTGGCCAGCGAGTGCCCAACGCTGCACCACACTGGTGCCCAGTTCAGGGCCTCACTGTCACACTTCCCATAAAAACTAACAACACTGCCTGTTTCTACACATTTGCACATTTGATCCACTCAAACGCACAAAATTATGTATAATCAGTTGCTTGAATCGCACCTTCAGTAAGTTTTTAAGCTTTACCCGAAGAGTCCACTTCTTCACAGCCACTACCTCCACTTGAGCCAGATTTTTCACCCCTCTCCCTTCTATCTCCTTTTTACTGCTTTCTGCTTGTCTGGAATCAAGTCTAGAAGAGTAAGTCTGAGCATGCTGTGGTTTGACTGTGCAAGGGTGTTGCAGAGCATGCTGTTTACTTGCAGCCTTTTTAAAAGTTATTTCTGTTTTCTTATAAAAGTCCCTCCACTGAAGTGTTATAGACACGTTGCAGCGTGACATCACATTTACCGTCAATAACTAGCGTTAGTTTTAGCTGTCAAGTTGTTAACGCAAGGCGCTAAATCTTACATGTACGTGTGATTCACAAAAAAAAATGCAGTACTTTGTTGCTAATTGTCTAGATAAGCATCAAAGGTATCACGTTTAACATCTTAAAAAATAACAGTGTGGAAGTAGGTCAGCTATGCTAGCTTGACTTTGACAACTTAGCATGTAGATGTGGTGTGGAATCTGGTGTTTTGGTTCAGCAGAAACAAAAACAAGGTGACCTACACACCAACTCTGACAGTTCATTAGTAGTGTAGGTGTTTGAATTAGCTAATCAACCACTGCTGTGTTCAGACGATCACTTATTATTGTATATTCTGGACTATAAAAGTCTTTTAATTGTATCAAAACACAACAGGACACCTTATTTATTGTTCTAGAGTAAAATGAGCCCCTCTTCTGAATTAATATGGATTAATTCTGGTTGTGCTTATTGATGTTTTAGAAATGTTGTGCGGTTGACAGTGCTCGGTTTTAGTTACATTACGACTACTGAAGTCAGGAATGCCGAGGACTAATAGTACTGTGCTTTGACTGACTGACTGTTTTGTTTGACTTAACTTTTTGGTGTTGAATCCTGATACACTTTTTGAGCTGTTGTGAGTCAGTTGCTGTGGCAATGGGTCTGTGTGTAGCGCAGCTAGCAAAGAGCAGGCATAAAGAAGAACACGAGTTGCTATGAGTTGTTGTTCAGTAGTTTTTCTGCGTTGTTTTTCCCTTTGCTGCACTAAATTAACATCTTCAAGTTTCATTTTGTCAACATAATGGTTCTACTGACCTCCAGTGCAAAATTTCCAGATATAAACAAAAACATGCAACGTGTCTATAGTGTGTCTGGGTCCTCCTTGCATGTTTTCGTCAAAAGTAATTTCCTAAAAGTGTTTTTATCTTTACACTTCAATCTCGTGGATATGTTTTATTTGGCTCAACACAGGACTCGCAGAGTAAGCAAGGTGGCTACAGCATGCACCAGCTGCAGGGAAACAAAGAGTTTGGTAGTGAGAAGAAAGGCTACCTGCTGAAGAAGAGTGACGGGTAAGCTGCAAACGCCGTTGTGCTCGCACCATTAAAATTTAATGCACATACGGCAAATGTCAACCCTCTCTTAATGGGACATCCTCTCTCAGGCTGAGGAAGGTGTGGCAGAGGAGGCAGTGCTCGGTGAAGGGAGGCATCCTCACCATTTCTCATGCCACAGTGAGTACACACACACACACGCACACCCGAACGCAGACGTGTGAACTCTCCTAACCCCTCAGGAGTGACTGTGCAGATCAAAAGCAGAACATTGTACGGGGAGAGGGTGTGTTGGGCTTTTCCAATCTGGAGGCAGGCAGAGTTGGATTGACATAGATAGGTTGCCATGGAAACTGCCCCTCTTCCTGTCCCTCCTCCCATCGGCACCCCTCCTCCTGCTGCCTGCTGCGCCGCGGTGACTCATCCCTGATGGAGTGTGTGCGTACTGTTTAAGCTGGCACATCTTGAGCGCCGGCCTCACTCTTGTGCAGATCAGCCTGGTTTTTCCGCTTCCATTCAGGATGCAGGGGAATATTTATTTATTTATTAAAATTTATTGAATCACATGAGGAGTTCAATTAATTCACACCGTCCTGAATGGCTTCATAAACCTAAATTCACTCAGGGTGTTAAAATAACTATCATCTAGTTTAGTTATTTTAAATAATTTGGTCCTGTGAATGACTTTATTTCAAGTGGTGAAAAAGAATAATTTATAAATTCCAGTAATAATATGTGTTTTGTTTTCCTAACCCTGTTCCCTGTGGCCCTTTGTGAAAGAGTTTAAAAACATTAATAAATTTTTGCTACGCCTCACACTAACATCAGCATGAATCATATTTGACATTTCAGTATTGTTATTAAAATAACCTTCAACAATTATGATTCAGTTCCTTGTGGCTGCAAGAAGCTGAATTATAAAAAGTTTTACAGACTTTAATTTGCATGTTTATTTTCCAGCAGTGGCAACTCCTGTAGTGCTGGTTCATACATTTAGCATTTTAAAATTTTATTTATCACCTACACTTTTAGTTAGTTTCTTGCCTTAAATTGTCTGCCTTTTAATCAGCAAGTTCCAGCATCTAAAGAAATACAACAAATAAGCACAGTTGAAACTTCCTATCACAGCTAGCAGCAGGGAAACATCTGGGGAAACTATGCAACAGCAAAGAGAAGCATCCCTAACCTAGCTAACAGCAGGAGGAAACCTAGCTAACCGCATTAGCTTTGCTAACGGGTTTAAAAAATCAATTCAACATACCAAAACCAAGAAAAAACTTGAGCAAACCCCACTAACAGTGAGACAAAACCTGTATAAAATTGCTAGGAGCAGGAGAAAACTTAGTCATTTTTCTCCCAAATATGGGAGAAAACATAGCTAACAGTAGAAATATACTTAGCTAAAAGCCGAAAGAGTGAAAAAAAACTGTCATTTATTTTCCTTCATTTGATGTTGAAAGAATTTTGGTGCCAGTGAGACGATAATACATCCTGAAATGTTCTCATGTTAAATATGAACATATATGAAAGTTGCACTTTGATATCAGACGCTACATCTCATCTGCGCGTTATAATTAGTTTGCATTGTTAGTTTCAGTGTTGAACTGACTCGTTGGTTCTGTTAAGCTTGGATTGTTTAGCAGCTGTAACACAGCATGAAGGGGTTAGATTTGTGTTTGTATAAGGATTCTAATGATTCGAAGACAAAGTTGTAAATTTTTTTCTACAGCTGTTGTCTCGCACCTCTCTATTTGTGTTACATGTCCAGAAGAAGAAATTACCTAAAAATAACTTTTTAAAAACTTGCTGTATGTTGGTCTGTTGCACAGTTTGACTAGATGTTTACATTTCCTGAAGCCCACTTGTGGTTAACATATTAAACTTATCGTTTATCTTAATGTGACGGCAGTTTGCCACCTTTCTATTTGTTCTTCTTCATCTGAACTTGGTGACTTCAGTTGACAGCCGGCAAACTTGGCTGCAAGGCTTATCTCAGCCTGTTAGCATTTCATTAGCACGTGCCCCGGTCTGTCCTCTGCCCGGACGCTGGCAGGACACGATGATCGCTGCGCTTGTGCCAACTAGGTGTGTCATTACTGAATAGTCGAGTCCAGGTCCTTAACTGGGGGATCCAGGCTTCAGTTTTATAAATAATTCAAAGCTAAAATTGCAAAGATAGTTCTAAAAAAGCTACAAGAGGAGCTGAAACATGTTTGCAACAAATATTCAAATAATTTAGATAAAAGGTTTCATCTTTTATATTGTTTATTGTTTGGAGAAAACAAATAATTCTCTTCATTGTGATATAGTTTATAGTGTTTTTCAGGTGCAATCTCCAGCAGTATTTCTCATTTTTACATGTTGGATCATTGCAGTCACTTGAACAAGAAGCGGTAGAAAAACAAAACTTATAAAATATCAACTTATAATGTATTCAGTTCTAAGTAAATATACAGGACCTAAGTCTCTTTATATTTTCAGTCCAACAGGCAGCCTGTCAAACTCAACCTGCTCACCTGCCAGGTGAAGCCCAGCTCTGAGGACAGAAAATGCTTCGACCTAATTTCACGTAAGTTTTAAAAAAATCTTACATTTTTCTGCTTACCTGAACTTTTTAGAAATGTGCAAAGTTCGTGCATACAAAAAGGAAAAAAGTATTCAAGTTCTGAATAAATATTAGTTTGAAAATTTTAACCGGCTTTACTTTTTCAAGAAATAAATATGCGATTTATTGTTTTCATTGTGAAATAAATTTCTTCATGCTTCAGTGCTCTTTGAAATTATAAATAAGTAATAAAAAAAAAAACCCTAAAGACTTTGTGAAACGGTTATGCAAATTGTTAATAGATACTTATGTTTATTATTAACCCAGATATTATTAGTTTTAGGATTCAAATGATAGTTTTAGACAAGCTTGATACCTTCAAACTGTAAAAATCCCTTTGGGAGGAAAATGAATGTGTGCAAACCGTTTTCTCTCTGAGTTTATGACATTTCTCAACTGTTTAACTTGTGGTTGCTGCTCATTGTGTTATGAAATGCAAAACATTGGATTTACATGCTTGACACGCTGGTCTGTGGTCTCTGCAGATAACCGGACATATCACTTTCAAGCTGAAGACGAACAAGAGTTTGTCATGTGAGTATTTAAAAAAAGTAATAATAATCCCATCTGGTAATCTGGACTTTTGACCAACTTTTCAAACAGTTTCAATAAAAAAAAACAATTTAATTGGTAAAATCCAGTTTGTTCTTACAAAAAACAATTTTATTTACAAAACTAATATTCCAAGGATTTCATCCACATTTTCAGTGCTAAATTTTACTTTCATCCACATTTTCAGTGCTAAATTTTACTTTCAAGTATTCATGCAGTCTTAATATAATTCATAGTGCCAAATAGAT
This sequence comes from Poeciliopsis prolifica, assembly GCF_027474105.1. NCBI lineage: Eukaryota > Metazoa > Chordata > Actinopteri > Cyprinodontiformes > Poeciliidae > Poeciliopsis > Poeciliopsis prolifica. The sequence continues at coordinate 60,388 of NW_026562630.1, forward strand.
GGCAAATGCAAATAAGACACAGGCACACCATAATGTTATGTCAGTCTTGTACACATCCCTTTAAAGAAAGTCCTACCTGTTTTCCTTTTGGGATAGTCTTTTTTTTTTTCTGATCACATGAAACTGTGGTCATCCTTTTTGATGCATATACTCTCCAATGATGTGCCTGGATGTTAGAAAAATCCTTAGAAAAATCCATTATCCCACTGCTTGTGCACCCACCTTAAGCCTCAGCTGGATTAGAAGCACATTAAACTTCACATTTTAATTCAGCTGTTGCTTAAAATAGCCTAATTTCTTCCCATAATATACATGTAATCTAACAGATCTTTTTTTGCCCATTCTGTAGGGGCTCTTCACAGCTTTAAAGGCGAAACAAATGAAGTCCAAATGTCAGTCTCATTAAGCTTTGGCATAAATGTGCGGTGAGCGATGAAGGGTTAGCACAGTGCACAGGGCATGTTTGAAAGGGAGCTACAGTGCTTCCTGTCTGAGTGATGGGTAGTGACCACAGTCCTGCGTGGGTGTTTCTTTTTGAGTCACTTGACCTTGTTCTCAGAGAAACAAACCTACAAGCAGAAATAGACCAAAGGCAAGAACATCATATTCAGAAATTAAGAGTTGAAATAGCTTTGCTCTTCTTTATTGTTGGGAAAATGTTAGTTTGTCTCCAATTTTCTTTATGTTGTCCAAACAAAGGGACTTTGGAGTTGGTTATGAAAATGTATTTAATTTGTTTGCAATGAGATTTTCCTCTTAGTTTATAGGTGTCTTGATAAGATAGAAATACCGTTTATTGTCCCACAGCATGAAAATTCATAACATAAGAAAATAAATGCATACTCTGACTAAATGCAGACCTGAGTAGGTTAATTTAGAAAGGAAAATGCTCAAGATTTGCATTAAAAAGAGAAGTCAGAAACTGTGCAAATAACAGCAGAATTATAAAAACTCATTGAGTTTGTTGGGAGTGGTGAGGAGAAAGGATAGGAGGAAGGATCTGTGATTATGCTTCTTTTTACACCCAGGATGCAGCAGCCTGTCTCTAAATGAGATTTCAAAGATTATGCTTTCACTTATTTTCTTTTCTGTTGATGACCCTTTCTTTAAAACTAACTATTTAGATTTGTTATGTGATCAAGCATGAAAATGCTCCTAAAGGATTTACTTTGTACTAATGCGTTTTTGCATATCAGTTTATTTCTCTTATAGTGAAATATTTTGATGAATAAAAATAATGTTTATTAAACATATTTTTGGGGACAGTTTTTGCAAATGAAATATACAGATTATGATCCCTGATCCAATTAAAGTGGCCAATTACCTGCTGATAGACGTTTAGTGTGAATGTTTTTTGTGGCATGTTTTTTGTAGCCATCGTGCTAAACGATGTCCCCAAATAAATGTCAACATCTCAGAAAACATAAATGATATGGATTTCATTCATCCACCGTTTTTATCAGAAGGAATAAGGGGATGTTTCTGTCTTTTTCAAATTTTAGGTTTTACTTCTTTTTTTTACATTGAATATATTACTGTAACCCAGGTAATAGTGTCGTCTTAGATGCTATCATTAGTATTTTACCTAGTTGTAGCTTTTTAGCTAATTTTGGCTTTTACTTGGGTTTTTCATGCTGCATGGACTATTTCTTACCTTTCTGCAAGTCTTCAGTAGTTGGCTTCAAATGCTTTTGCCATTTTCACCAAAAGCATTCAGCATTGAGCATTCAGCATTCACTCTTGCATTTTCATAGGAAATGCACATTTTCGAGTTATTGATTGCATTGTTTATCGGAAAATTTGTGAACTCATGAACTCCGCATATCTGAATATCTGGCTGAATAGAAGCCACGAAGGACTGTTTATAGTTTCCAACATGCCATGTTTGTAAGATTTTGGCACAATAAAAAATGATGCAATTTGTTTCTGTTTGTGTTCTAACTTTTATTTTTCAGGACAATAACTCTGTCCCGTTTTGCAGATGGATCTCCGTGCTCACCAACAGCAAAGAGGAGGCTTTAAAACATGGCTTTCCGAGGTGAGCAGAGCAGCGGCGGGGAGGACGGATTAGAGGACTTGACTAAGGCCATCATAGAAGACGTGCTACGCATGCCAGGCAACGAGATCTGCTGTGACTGCGGAGCTTCAGGTCTGTGCTGCTGCCGTCCACAGAGACACAGTGCTGAGTCAAGCCTCACCTTGTCCTGAGAAGAGGAGCCAGATTCCTCCTCTTAGTTGGAAATGTTTTATTTAAACCAACAAGCCACTTTTGCTGAGTCACAGTTCACTCTGTCTGACTGCAGATCGCCTGAGTACCTAAATATTATACTCAAGTAAGACCTGCACTACTTCAGTATATTAAGAAGTAAGAGTAAAAACATATTTGGTAAAAAGTCTACTCTAGTCTTCAGTAACTGATGAAATTATCAATCATTTAATATTTAAAAATTACATCATCAGATGGACCAAAATATAGGACAAACATGACAAAAATTAATAAAAATAACAAAGAAAAAACAAAATCAGGCAAAAGAAAATGTTCCTAAATCAGTTTCTTTTCTTAAAAACTTATAAAACTTGAACAAAAACTGCAGGTGTGTTTCTGTGTCTGGTGAATTTTTGGTTTCATTCAATAGGGGGAGAAAATCCAGAAATTTGACTCAATTAAAAATAAAAAAGTATTTGGTTAAAAGTCTACTGAAGTACTGAGTAATTGTTCCAATTATTGCATCATTTAATGTTTAAAAATTACATTACATATGGACCAAATTATAAAGTATAAGTGGACGTTTGGTATATTAAGGAACAAAATGACAAATATAACTAAATGAGATTTTATAAAAATTTTCCCCATATCAGTATTTTTAATGAAAATAAAACTGCAGGTGTGTGTCTGTGTCTGGTGAATTTTTGGTTAAAACATGTTTTTTCATTCAGTGGGTAGAAAATTCTAAATATTACTCAAGATATTTTATAATAAAATAATACAATTACTCAAGTAAAAACAGAAAATAATTTTTTTTTTTAAAGTTACTCAAGTAAATGTATCTTGTCCTGAATAAATCAGAGTGTGAATGCTAAAGCTAATAGCATGAAGCAACGAGTCAGCACTCTGGAGGCCTGCAAACATTCAGGCTTCTGACAGTGCAGGGTGTTCACACACACCATCAGCAGCTTTCTGACTGACCAAAGGCAGAATTTTAAGTTTCTGAAGAATAAAAAAAACATTTCAAGGCTTGAGAAACAACATTACATCATTTTGTTACATAAGTCGCACACGCACCGCTGACCTCTGCAATCTGAGGGGAGGGAGGCAATTTGTGGCGTCTGTCCTCTTGTTGCTGCATCCATCGATACGCCCAGATTTGGTTAATAAATGTGTTTCAGATGTCTCATTTCTTAGCATTGCACTACTTTGGCTAGAGAAGAAAGAGGTTGTTATTGAAGCTGAGATCCTGCTCCTTTTCCTGTGTGTGATTTTCAGCGTCAGAGGTCACCCTGCAGTTATTCACTCATCATGCCCAACATGCTCTCTTTGGCCTGTCACCGGCTAACATCTGGTCGTTGTGTTTATCTGGTCGACTTGTTTGTTTTTGAGCTATAGCTGACTAACATAGTGATGCTTACCTTGGTTAGTGGTTCTCTGATGTTTGAGCTGTTTTTTTTTAATTTGTGAGACCAGATGTCTCTGGTTGAATGTTGAAATGTTGCTTAGTTACCACTTGAACAAACATCTGGTGACAGCAGAGATCAATGAAACGTTGATTTATCCATTTCTAAATCGGTTTTTATCTCAGTTATGACAAAATGAACAGCTAGAATAAACAAGGTACATCCATCTGTCCGTCCGTCCGTCCATCCATCCATCCATCCATGTTTTCATTGATCTTAAATATTTTTGTCATTTTTTCTTAACTAGTTTTTCACCCTTTTAGAAGGGGAATAAGAAATTAACATATCTTTTTCTTTTTTTACATGACTTGGCAATCTAGTTTCCTGGTGATCATGTTAGAGATCTGTTTGCTGTGATAGTATCCAGATTTAGGAACCACTCCTCTGTTTAATTGTTGCCTAACATAAATATCGTAAAAGGTGAAGTGTGTGTATTAATAAAGCTGTCAAATCAACTTGGAACTCCTGCTGTTATTTTAGTCAGACGCGATGGCCTCAGTTTGGATTTCTCATTATTTTCTGGCAACTCATTTCATATTCTGCAGTAAATTGTTCTCACTGCTCAGTCTGACATATGTATTAAACTCTGGTTCCCGTTATTGCAGAGCCGAAGTGGCTGTCCACCAACCTGGGGATCCTGACCTGCATCGAATGCTCTGGGATCCACCGTGAGATGGGCGTCCACATCTCCCGCATCCAGTCCATGGAGCTGGACAAGCTGGGGACCTCAGAACTGTTGGTGAGGCTCACTAATAACTGATTATTATGTTGGATTTTGGGTCATGCTGCTTTTTACTAATTTAAGACGTCCGTCCATCCATTCATCTAGATTAATTACAGCTTGTTAATTGTAATAATCAGATCTGACTGCATGTTTTTGTCTTTCTCTCAGTTGGCCAAGAATGTAGGAAACAGTAGTTTCAATGAAATCATGGAGGCCAACCTCCCCTCCCCTTCTCCAAAACCCAACCCCTCAAGTGACATGTAAGTACTTCTCCCAACCGGGCGTCTCCTTCACAGAAAACCTTCTTGAGAAACTCGACTTTGTCCTCAGGACGGTGAGGAAGGAGTTCATCAACGCCAAGTACGTGGACCACAAGTACGCGAAGAAGACGTGCGTCGGCGGCGGCCAAGATGATCGAGTTGTTTGAGGCCATCCAGACCCGGGACCTGCTGGCTCTCATTCAGGTCTACGCCGAGGGGGTGGAGCTGATGGAGCCGCTGCCTGAGGCAGGACCGGTGAGTGGAACCACTGCGTCACCTCTGAGCATGTCCACAGAGTTCTGTTGGTACATGAAGCCAAATGTGTCTGCACAACCATGTTTTGATTTTTTGTTCCATTTTGCTTTCTTAAATGTGAGATCAAGCTGAAAGGCGTGCTCTGGAAATGAACACATTTAATTTAAAATGACAATTGACATAAACTTTATTTTCCTTGTACAGACATATGTCAGTTTAAGCCAGCTGATCCATGCATATAAATTATTCAATTATTAAAAGTTTGCGTAGACTGAAGTGATAAACCAGTGTTGTATTTTGCTAGGTTCATCCAAAAACACCAAAGAAACCCTCTTAAATATGCAGAGATTATGCATTATAGAACCAAGACAGGCTTATTGTAAATCACAGAAATGCTTTAATTTGTCTCAATAAACAAAGAACAAATTTTGAAAGAAGTTTAGGTTGAAAGCATCTCCACAGAAAGACCAAAAACAGAATAAGGAAATAAAAGGTGTGATTATTATTTTTCTCTCAAAAGGTCTCACTGATTATTTCTTTGGTGCTGATTACCTCTTCATTCTCCTGTTCTAATCAGATACATCTCTTATTTTTCCCCACACTGTTTTTATTTTAATCTTATTCAGAAATAGTAAAAGATTTGGAGTCAGACAAAGGTAACGGTTGTGACTCAAATTAATTATGATTCCCGTTTGCACCAATACATTAACAGAATTACTAAATATAAATGTATTCATATTTGAAACAGATACACACACTTCATATTATATAATTAATAAGTAATGCATGGTAGATAGTTAAAATATTAATTCGGTAATGACGCTAAGAGTGACATAAAATATTTGTTCATAACACAAAGTACAATAGCAGCCACACAATTTATACATACAAATAAAAGTTAGAATAAATAAGTGAATCTTCTTCCTACACCTTTTGTTTTTCAGCTAAATGCATATATATTTTTATTTATTTGTATTTTTATTATAATAGGCATGTTTTTCTTCTATATAGCTTTAGGTAAAGCTATATAGAAGCTTTATTAAAGCTATATAGCTTTAACTAAAGCTATATAGAAGCTATATAAAGTTTTTGTCCACTATTTGGCCACAGTAAAGTTACATTTACTTGTAGGATGCGACATCAGGCCTCCAAATATAAGAATGCCGCACCAGATGTTAGGCATGCTGGTAGTGGCATTATACTGAGATTCTGTTCTGCAGCCTGGCTGGTTGTGATTCACTAAAATGCAAGAAAAAACTGCCTACCGAGTCACACATTAAAATCATCAACTCCAAGTTTTGCATTCATTAAACTACCAATGAATGCAAAAAAATCAATTAAATTCTCAGGCACAGATTTATGAAGTAAAACATCCACTTAAAACTCCTAGTAGTCCACAGATCGCAGAGAGTTTCATCATTAAGTGACTTGAAAAACCCAACAATAAGATATTTTTACCAACTCCAGGAAAGAAATGGGTGTAAGCGACTGGAAAAAGTCTGAGTCATCTGACAGACTTTACCACAGCAGGTGCTGCTAGCCAGCAAACCACTGCCACTTTGATCTGCAAAATCTGTGTCGATTATTTATTCCCTTAAATGGCGACACATGTGCTTTTGTGTCTGTTTTTTTTCTTCTTTTATTTATTTTGCCGCACTGCCCGTTTCCTGCAGTTTGCTCTCCGTTTGCGGCGCCTCTTCAGGCGTTTAATGAAAGTTAAATAACGGGCGGTGGAGACGGCACGCGTGATCAGATTTAATCCGACATAAATGGGTCAGGGTTTTACAAAGCTGACATGGTAGTTCCTCTGATTAAAAAAATTAGGTGTGCGACAGTGCAGGAGAGTAACAAGGATGAGAGAGGATATGATTTGGTGACGAAGGGAGTTGCTGCCGCTGCTGTCGTCTGCACTGTGAAGTCTGAGTCACCACTATCTGATCTGCTGCTGTCAGTAACTCTGATTGCTGCAAAGTGACATCCAAAGCCTGGCTTTACACGGCATAAAAAGGCTAGTCCATCCTTTGACCTTTTCAAAGGTGAATGTACTAATAGTTTTCTCATATTTCCATCCCTGTTTGTGAAATTAAAACCTTTTTTAGAGGCAAAATTTTGCAAAAACACAGCTTTAACAATGCAGAATTGCTATATTTAGGAGCCATTTTGTTTACTGCAGTTTGTTTAAATCCTCAAAACCCTCACACACACATACACACACACCACAGAATACAGAATGGATGTTGCCTGAGTATGGCTCTGCTGTGTTTGATGGCCCCCTGCAGGAAGCTGGAGAGACAGCTCTGCACTACGCTGTCCGGACCTCTGACCAGACCTCTCTGCATCTGGTGGACTTCCTTGTGCAGAACAGGTAGCGAAGAATTAATCCATATATGTGAATTAACTCTATATCTGCAAGAGAAGGAAAAACTTGTCTGCAGAAACAAATTGTATTAGACTCTTTTTTTATATGAAGCTGAAGAGCAGAGGTAGGCTTAGTGCTGCTCTGCTCAGATTCCCACAAGGCAAAAAGAAATGGGTCAAGCTCTTGCTCTCTGCTTTAATTTATTCCCTTTTTCCAATTGCTTACCCGCCACAGAGTTAAAGGTTTAAGTAATAACCGCACTTATTAAATGTTATTTCTTAAAATGGTGCATAATTGCATGTCAGACAGATACAAAAAGTGAGGAATCAGAGTGTTTTTTCCTGTAGTGGTAACCTGGATAAGCAGACCGAGTGGGGGAACACCGCCCTGCATTACTGCTGCATGTACGAAAAGCCCGAGTGCCTCAAGTTGCTCTTGAGAGGCAAGCCGGCCACCGACATCGGTGAGTCACGCTCATCCTCTGCCGTCCGTGCGCACGCATCAACCTCAAAGTGTTAATCATTTTCTTCTTTTTTTTCTGCCTCTTTCCCTTTCCTCAGCCAATCAGAACGGAGAGACGGCCCTGGATGTTGCCAGGCGACTGAGGAACACTCAGTGCGAGGAGGCAGTAAGTGCTGCTGGAAACGATGGATGTCGGAGGAGAAAATACAAAAATAAACCCTCCGGTTAAAGCCATAAAAATACACTAAAAACATAAACATCAGTTTGGTCAAATTAGAGATTTTTAGAGCTTAAAACAAACAGATAGGATTGATACTGAGGAGAAATGGAGGTGTTTAGCGAGAACACTAGATGGCAGTGTTGAGTCTGTGTTGAGCCTCAGGGAACTGGGACAACAGAGTGGAAGAAATTAATGTGCTTGTTATTAATGCAAATATGAGCAGACTGTTTTGCACCCACTGCATGTAGAATTGAAAATACATATTACATTTATTTTTTGAAACACACAGCCTCTTATTTTACGTAGCTTCGGCAAACTTCAATGTATTTTATGTTTTACCAACACAAAGTAGTGCTTGATTGTGAATTGGATAAAAACTATTTTTATCATTCAAACACTAAACACTAATCAAGATTCTGATGTGCAATGATGGCACTTGTTATTGATTTTTGTGTTTTTATGATGTAAAGAACTTTGAACTGCCTTGTTGCTGAATATCCAATACAAATCAACTGATTGATTGATTGATTCACAAATATACAGCTGAAAAGTGTGGCATTCATTTGTATTGAGCCCCCTGTATTTTAACATCACTAGTATTAGTTCTGCAACCTACAAATATGGCCTGTGGTGAAGATTCTTTCATCCTAAGGCATGGTGGTGAAAGTATCATGCTGTGGCTTTACTTGAACATTATCAGTATGTAAATTAACACATTTGGTAAAAGATTTGCAGCTGTAATTGCAGAAAAAGGAAGTTCTGGAGCTGGAAACATATTTTTAGTCATAAAATAAAATGTTTAAAACAATTTTTATTTGTTTTTTTTCCACTTGTTGCAACCCAGCTCACCAATCTCTAATTGGTTCTAAAGGAAAATGCTTTCCTTATTTTGTTTTGCCAGACAGAAATATAAACAAACAATAAAGTGAGTCAAAGACACTTGAAGTCTTCTTAGTTTGTTATGCTTTACATTTGGTTTTCCACAGAAATGCCACTAAATTCAGTAAATATAAAGAAGGTAAAGGTGTGTAAATACTTTTGCAAATCTAACTCATAACATTCCTGTCATAGCCACAGGCCTTTGTGCTTTTATTCACAGAAGACACGAAAGGTAGGGTTTTTCACAAAGCATTATTTTAGATGTTGATTTGAGTGATTTTGTGCTTATTTTTCTCTGATTCAGCTCGTCCAGGCTGCAGAAGGGAAGTTCAATCCTCACATCCATGTGGAGTACGAGTGGAGCCTCAGACTGGAGGATGGACGAGCGCGACGACGACCTGGACGACAAGGTGATGACACGGTCTTTATGTCTCCACATCTTCTGGTTTTAAGAAACAAAATTTAAAAACAGAAGCATAAAAGTCAAGGCCAGGCCTTAATTTATATTAACTAATTTAATGCATTAGAAATCTTCACGTAATTATTTGCGTTTTCTTTTTTGCATGTAAAAAAGTCCGGAACAGTTTTTGTTTTTATGGTATTTATTATTTTAGGTGGTGCTCCCCATTTTTGTTCAATTCTGTTTGTTTTTATCGTTCCCAAGTTAAATGAGTAACGACTTGTAAAAGAAAGTACCAGAAATGCTGTTTGGATAAAACCACTTGGACTTTCTGCTTCCTTCCTCATGTACGACCTTAAATGGATAAAGTCTTTCTATATACAAAAATACTAGAAAAAATAAATAAATAAAAAATAAAGTCCTGAACAGGAACCTTTGCGTTGTGTTTTTGGTACACCCATATAAGTAGTAGTAAACTTCTTTAGGGACAACTGACAGAGAAGATGTATTTTATTTTCCAGTTTTCCAGGTTTTTATGTTCAGGAAGTTTTACAGGAAGTCATTTTGAGACTGATCAGTGTCTTTGTCCACGTCACTCTCCAGCCTAGTCCCATCAAGAAGGACCGCTCTCCCCGACCGCAGAGCTTCTGCCACTCCTCCAGCTTGTCGCCCCACGACAAGCTCTCCCTGCCCGGCTTCATCAGCCAGAGGGATAAGCAGCAGCGGCTCTCCTACAGCGCCTTCACCAACCAGATGTACAGCGCCTCCACCGACCTCAGCTCCTCCCCAGTGGCTGACGGGCCGCCGCTGCCGCCCAGGAACCAGGGCAAAGGTCAGACATGCCTGCTCCAAGAGCGTCCGCTGTTATTCCAGGCCGATTTCAGAGTTTATCTGCTTTTTGAAATTCTAATTCAGGATCCTGCAGATATCAATGCAAATGTGAGCTTCTAATCCAATGAGGCATGAAAGGTTGTGCACTGCAAAAACTCAAAATCTTACCAAGTGTTTTGATCAAGTATATAGTCCAACTATCTTAGCACGATTGAAATAAGACAAAGTCGACAAGTAACTTTTCAGCAAGATATAGGAAGGTTTTAAGAAATAATTCCTTAATATTGATGAAAAAGTTCTAGTTTTGCTTGTGAATTAATCAAGGGAGTGAAACTATAACTTTTTCATCAATATTAAGGAATTATTGACTAAAAACAAGCTGCTATATCCTATAAATTTACTTGCAAGTTACTTTTGTCTTATTTCAATTCTAATAAGGCATTTGCACCAGTAACTTCACCAAAAATATAGACTTTGTGTTTTTGCAGTGTGTGTTATTACAGTAGAGAGAATCTGAACATATATGGATTTATTATCAGGAGAGAATTACCAGGAGGTTAGTGGGAAGTTTCCACTTTGCTCAGTCACCACACACACACACACACACACACACACACACACACACACGCACACACCCTATAGTGGTATGCAATTTGTCAGCACACAGATCAGAGGGCGTAAATCAGGTGTCATTAGGATTACTTATAAAGTAAACTTGGAGGAAAACGCAGCCTCAGGACAAGGCAGGTGATGATTGTGTTAAAGAAAGGGACGCTGGAAACACACTTTGTTCAATTATGGTTGCTGTGCTGTTTCTGCAGTATTGCAATTAAAAATAACACTCCTCCCTCTGTCACAACATCATCAGTTTCAAAAACATCACAAAATGCTGCATAAGCTGTTTAATCTGTTGTTATCCCAGTGTCAGCTGCAGAGCAAAACAGACCTTTAAGCTTTAAGCTGCAGTTAATACAATTGTCAAAAATTTTATGATAGCTCTTCTGTTTCTTTTTGAAAAGTCTTTTTTTGCACCAGTTTTGTTTTATTTACAGCAATACTTTCTGTTTATTTTTGCTGACTCCTACTTATGCGAACCAATATCTCACTTTATACACATTCTTTTTATTCAGTGTACATAAACATCTGGTTTTAACTGTATATTACAATTAGCACAATTAGCGCAGTTAGCATTACTACCTTTGCTTTACTCTGCGTGACCTTCCTGTTATCTTCTCCTCTCTTGACTTCATTTAAAACTTCTCGCATGTACTTAAAACAACTAACATTGTGTATTTTTCACTCAGTAACAACTTCCACAGGAAAGAGTTTTGCTGTTAGCTTGAGCTGGTAGCGTTAGCATGTGGCTTTTTTCACTATTCAGAAAGTATAATTGAGCTTCAGACCAGGAAGTCACTGATGAAGACTAATAAAGCTGAAAGATTTTAAGCTGATTTCTTTTTGCCTCTGTACCCATTGTCAACAGGATGAATGTCTGAATTATTAACTTGAATTTAAACCAAATAGAACCTCAATTATTTCCAATCACAGAAGAAACATTAACTTTTTAGCTTTCAGAAAATTGTCAGGGTGAGTTTTTATAATCTGATGCTTAAGCTAAGTTGGAAGGAAAATAATAAATATTATATCTGTGAAGTCATAAAAAATACAAGTGTTTATAATTGTTAAAACCAACAATGTAATGTCACAAAAAGAATATAGTTTTTCTTGTGTTCCCAGAACATCTGTAATTGAGCTCAGCGCAGCCTGTTGAAGTGTGAATTTGTTCAAATCTAATAAAGAGCTGAACTGTGCTGCTCATCTTGGCCAGAAATCTAATCAGTGTGTTGGCTGTCTCATGGTGGACGTTTCAGCCTTCAGCTGACCTCTTTGTCATGTACACTGGTCTCTAACTGAAGACATTTTTGTGCATTTATTTACAACTCTGTTCCTGTTTCTGCTGTTTATTGGGAAAGGAAATGAACTCTACTGGTTTGAAGGCTTCAAAAAGAAACACACCAATTGAATTTTTCCACATTTTGTCACATTGTAGTCACAAACTTCACTTTTTTATGATTTTTTGTTGTTGTTATAACTTAGCGCCGCCAACCTATAAGTAGGCTATAATTGTGAATATGACTTTTTAAAAATTGTCAGAGATTTTCATTCAGCTTCTTGAGTCTTTTCTATAGAAGCATATTTAAAGGTTTATGCCAATTCTAGCTCAAATTCAGACAGATTGTCACAAAATTTTATTCTGGAATTTGACTAGACCAATGTAGCACATGGATTATTGGCTCTAAGCCATCCTATTGAATCTCAGTCTGAGCAAAATCTGTTTGGATGTGAAGTCAGAGCTAAGAGTGGTCTGATTGTGATTTAAATTTTATTCATAATTTTATAAGCAGGATTTTCAGCCATTGTTTATGTCCTGATTTACCCCGCCTGTATTCTTCTGGTGCAGAATTATGACAAATGATTCATCAGTGACATAAATGTTGAGTTTTATCTGCTGTCCAGAGTTCAGATGCTTTGAAAACAACATACATTTGCAGCACAAATTGGATTTTTTGGGGGGTGAAAATATCAGTGTTGAGCCGTTGAGATTGCTGCGGAAAAGTGGATTTGGTGGGTTTCCTACCCAAACTGTGGATTTCTGCAGCTCCTCCAAAGTTGGTTTAGAAGTTCCTCTGTATATAATATTCCAATGAAATGAGTTAAAGTTTGTGTTTGGCAGTATGTGAAAAAGTTTACGTAACAGTTCAAAGGTTCAGTTGTTTTTTGTTCTCCGAAGCTGATTTTAATGAATAGCTGCAGTTTGTTGTTGTTGGGTCATGTTAGATAAAGTCGATCTTTGAGATGGTAAGCAACATTCACAGATTAACCTGCTAACTCTTTGGCTTGTTCGCCATTTTCTCCTCTCTTTTTGCTTTGCTTGTCACTGATAAGGTTTCATCTTATTTTCCAGCGTGTGTGTGGGAGCAGCTCTTCATAAAGGCCGACTCGCTCAGAGATTCTCTCCCACACTCCTCATCTCCGCTCTGTTTTTCTTTCTCTTTTTTTGTTTCTCTATTCTTTCAGCTCCACACTTGGCATTCCTTGGCTCTCATTCGCACTACGCCACTCTGGCTGGCACCCGACCATACATCAGTGAATATCTTGGTTTACGTTCTTCCCTCCTTTTCATCCCTTTGGTTCGTTTCCTTCTTTACAGCTCAGATGCGCAGTTTGGTGGTTGAACCATGTAGGCTCGCTATTACTGCTTGCCTATGTTATTTTTTAATCTTTCTGGAGTGATGCCCTGCCATTGCTGAGCTGTAAACCTTTAACCACAGCTGATTGCCCTCTGGCTGAGCTCTCTACTGGCTGCTTTCATCCTACTTTACTCTACATTAGTAAACTAGAGAGTCCCATTAGACATAATTCAGGAAGAAAACCCGAACAAGCATCCCAAATCCATCCTTTCACCAGTGGTTTATATTTGTATCCAAACAATTTTGCTGTTTTGTTCTGACTCCTCCATCCCCGCTTTGGGGATTATTTTTGTTGGCTTTGTTTAGGGCTGGACAATAAATCAATAACAATATGTATTGCAATACACATATGATCAATGTCAGTAATTGATACATCTGATAGGATATTCAATATAGAGAGTGTTCAATAAACTTCTTTTCGCTAGCTTAACAAGAAATCACCTAACTCACTCTTTGGTTACCTAGCAATAACTTGTTGAGTAATTAAAAATAAGCTTAATAACGATGTAAATTGAAAACTCTGGATAAAACCAGAAAGTAAGCCTGTCGCCACAATAACAAATTTAGCTGGAAGATAAATTGTCCCAGATGTTTTTACGGTAAACGATAATATTGAATTTTTGAGAGCATTTTCAAGAAATATGATGCTTGTGTTGAGGAAGAAAGTGATAAAAAGGTATTTTGAGTCTCGCCTTATTCTCAATGTCTTCCAACAGAAAAACAAATGACAACCAGTCTTCTCTCGCCCCTTCAAAATAAGGGCCTAAATTCTGGTGTGAAATGTATACATGTGTCCACCATAATCAGTAATTATTAATATTGACCAATATGAAACACTTATGTCGTGAGACTTTTTTCAGCCATGCTGTCCAGCCCTAGGTTTGTTTGATTCGTTGACTTCACCGCCTCATGTGTCTTATGTGTCACTCCTCCAGCTCCTCCCCCATCTGGCCCTCCCTCCACACTCACACCAGGAGGCAGCTCCACCCTGTCCAAGAAGAGACCTCCGCCCCCACCTCCTGGACACAAACGCACCTTGTCCGACCCACCCAGCCGCTCTCTCACAGTCCGCACAGTAAAGGGGGCGCAGTAATCGGGGGTGAGACCGCAAAGCACACGAGAAACAGCAGCTAGCCGGCTCGACTCGGGGTCTCCGCTCCAGAAATCAGATGGAAATAAAGAGCTGTTATTTGAGAGTAGGAAGCAAAATAGAAACACAAAATCATTTTCTCCATCAGACTTCTGAAGAGTTTCCTGTTGGTGAAGCTTTAACCATATTTACATGGTTATTAGCCTCTTTCTGTTGGGAAGGAAGAGTTTCTATACAGAATGGAGATGTAGATGAGACGTTCTCTGAATCCATCCATCCATCATCCATCCATCCATCCATCCATCCATCCATCCATCCATCCATCCATACATACATACATACATACATACATACATACATACATCCATCCATCCATCCATCCATCCATCCATCCATCCATCCATCATCCATACATACATACATACATACATACATACATACATACATACATACATCCATCCATCCATCCATCCATCCATCCATCCATCCATCCATCCATCCATACATTCATACACACACACACACACAAATATATATATATATATATATATATATTATATATATATATATATATATATATATATATATATATATATATATATATATATATATATATATATTGTTCTGCTAGCAGTAAAGTCCAGCTTTACTGCTAGCATAGTAAGCTAATTGCAGGTATTTAATTAGCAAAAGCTGTTTGATTTATGTTCAAACCAATAAGAAGTTGACTTTTTTTATTGTTGGGCTTGTAATTATTCATCTCCAACTGTTTTTCTCCATCCTGTCATACACGCACACACCACACGCCTACACACACACACACACACACACACACACGTCACCACCCTCCACAGCGTAAATAGCAGCAGTTCAGATGACGTATTCATCATGGAGAGCTCAGCCAGAAGACGCCCCCCCTCATTGTTTTCTTTAACCATCACAGCATGTTGATTTGTTTCCACATTTATACCAAATTAATTAATTCCTCCGGCCGAGCTCTGATGTGGCGTTCAGTTTTTCCTTTGTTGTTGTCGCCACTGTTAATATTTCAGGAAGTGACTCCACCCCTCCACCAGTCAGTAAGATGTCCCCCGTGTCCAACAAGTTTGAAGGCATTCCTCAGCAGCAAAGGTAACGCAGAAACAGACTCGCATCTGTTGTCGCTTTTTAGTCATTGAAGGTTTTCTTTGTGAAAACAAGACGAGTTTCTTAATCTTGTCTGAAATTTGACATTTTTTCAGCACTACTTCAAGCAACACGAAGTCAACACTTGGTCCAAGGGTTCTTCCCAAACTACCTCAAAAAGGTGCGACCTTTATCGCTCCATTCAGGATTCAGACAGGAAAATCCTGTTTCCTTCCCTGTTGTCTTCTTTTTTCATCCTTTGGTTCTTTCCTTCCCTCCCTTCCTTTTCTTGATCCTCTCTTCCTTCTTTCTTTCTTCATTCTCTAATTCCTTCCTTCCATTTTTCTATCCTTCCTTCATCCTTTCTTCTGTCCTTCCTTGCTTGCTTCTGTTTTTCTGTCCTTCTTCCTTCCTTTCTTCTGTTTTTCTTTCCTTCTTCTTTTCCTTATTGTTCTCTACTTTCTTCCTTCCATAATTCTGTCCTTCCTTCATCCTTCATTTCTTTCTTCTTTTACTCCTTCCTTCCCTCCTTTCTCTCTTCTATATTTGTGTTAAATTCCAGTATTTTGTATTTTAAAACCAACATTTTGGATATTCTCTGACATTATTCTCCTAGTTTATCGTTTTTTTTCATGGTTTTCCCACCAGTGGCGTTGAGAAAAATCGACACCATCCACCATCCGTCTGTGGACAAGCCCAGCCTTCCTCCAGAGGTCTTCCAGAAGTCTCCGCCTCCAACCGAAACCGCACACAAGGCGCCCCTGGCTGACAGACCCCAGCTGAGCGACCTGCCGCCCAAACCGCAGGTTTCCGAACTTCCCCCGAAGCCGGGAGAACTTCCTCCCAAGCCGCAGCTCTCCGACCTCCCCCCTAAGCCCCAGCTGGGCGACCTGCCGCCCAACCTCAGCTCAAAGACCTTCCCCCCAAGCCACACCTGGCGGACCTGCATCCCAAACCGGGGACGTCCGAGTCTGCACCCCGGCCCCCTGCTGGGGGATTCAACGGCGCAGAGGCCGCAAACGCAGCCGCCCCCGCCACCTCAAACGCAGCCGCAGCAGCAAGACTCGCCATCGCCCAACCAGCAGGTGGCGAACATAGCGACTCCATCACAGCAAACCGCAGAGGACACTAACGGGACACCGCCAGGGACCGCAGAGACTCCGGTGCCTCTCCCAAGGAAGATCAATACAGTATGAACACTTTTTAGCTTTTTATTTATTTACGAGAATTCTACAATGTTATTTTATTGAAAGCAACTACTCCTTATTATAATAGCAAATTCTACTGGTTGATCAATTGTTGCAGAAGTTATTGAAATAACCAATGATAATGTTGTTTTGATCCCATTTTCAAGTAGTCATGTACAATGGCTATGGCATTATTTTAAATGCTAACAAACATTTAACTCTGGAATTGAAAACATTTTTAAATATCTAAAATAAATAAAACAACAAAATTAACAAATAAAATGTATACTTTAGTCTCTGCAAACCAAATTCCCATTTTTTAAAAAGGCTGGTTGAGAACAAGGCACCAGACTGAATACTTTTTCAGCAAATTTTAATAGAAAATGGTAGAGAAAAGAGAAAAACAATAAATCATCCAAATGGAAATTATTGAGCTTGTTTTAATTTATTATGTAATTAATTAATTGATTGCACATTGCTGGTTTTACCACTCTGCAATGACTGCTGGAAAAGAAAAGTGTTTTAGTCGTTGACTTACCATCTCGAAATCACTTCCAGTTTCTGCTTATTTTGATTTAAAAACACCCTAAAAGATGTTTTGCATTAGTTATTTCAGCTTTCCTTTTTGTGTGTCCAGGGTAAGAATAAAACCCGGCGGGTGAAGACAATCTACGACTGTCAGGCGGACAACGACGACGAGCTGACATTCGCTGAAGGAGAGGTGATCATAGTTACAGGAGAAGAGGACCAGGAGTGGTGGGTGAGTTCTGGCAGAAATATCCGCGGCGCTGGTTGGATTTCCTGACAACTTTTCGAGATTTCATCCTTCGTTTTCTGCTTCTCTTCCCAGATCGGACACATTGAAGGAGATCCGGACAGAAAAGGCGTGTTCCCCATGTCTTTTGTTCACATCCTGAGTGACTGACAGCCAGACTTGCACTACGTCTCTCCCTAACGTGGGATTTAATGTAAATAAATACCTTATCACACAGTAAAACCCCTGGTCACACAGCAGGTGTCCTGAAGAAAACAAAGTAATGAAGAAAACCAAGAAGGCTCATCCACGCTGTACAAAGAATGTGTGTATTTCTCCTCTACCAGTATTATCTTAACCCTTATAGCATGGCCGAGACAGAGCCACTCAAAACAAAACCCTAGCACTTACCTAGAAGTCTATGTTTATGCTGTTCCTGTGTATATATGTATGTAAATATATATATTTGTGTGTGAGTGTACATACATGTTTTATTGTACAAAACATGTACCTGCTCTCTGCCTGTCCGAGGTTGGTAGAGCGTGAATTTTATCTGTATTACTTTCACCGGTCCTCGAGTAATTATCAGCTTATATTTCTGTGGGGTTGGCAGAGTGGGGCAGGAGGGACAGATATGAAATTGAATGTGAAATAGGTCATGTCATTATTTGTCTTGCATCCCTGTTTACCACCATAGTTGACTGAAGAGGCAGGGGTCTCCCGCCGATCCTCCCCCGAAACGGGGGGAAAGTATTCTCATCAAGTGTACTCCTTGTTCTTGCTTGCTTTTTTGTGTGTTACACGTATTATGATTGTTTTACCGTACAAAAACCTGCTGCTACTTTGTGGTGGATTTAAAAAAGAAGAAAAAAAAAACATTCAAAAGCCCGTGGTTCACTGTAGGTCACTAATTTTACTCCTTGTTACACTGTCCACCCGTACGTATGCTCTGTGTGTTGAAAACCCGACGCCATCTCAGCTTTTCCTTGATGAAACGACGACTGGAAACGAGTGGAGTGCAAAGTTCAAACACTCACCTCAGGGTTTGAAAAGCCACTATAGCAGGACTACACAGAAAAAAAAGGAGCGGTATATCCTGTTGTTTTAAGCCACTATCGACCATATGTATGGGAATCTCAACAGGACATCTTAGCAATAATGTTTTTTTCACAGGCTAGAAGTTTCAGAACCTGTGTTCACATTTCAGTGTCTTGTAAAACCTCATGAGCTTGAATTTTGTTCAGTTTTTTTTTAAGTTTGATCTAGTTTGAAATCATTCCTTGTTACTGGAGAACATTTCCAGGTTGCCTGTGAACCAGAAATGTCTTTTAGATGAAGGTTGTGGAGACTATGTATTTTCACCCAGTCCTCACTGACGTACAGTTCTTCCCATGTTAAGGAACAAACCCATCAACCCATTGTATCATTAAAAGTGCTGTACCGAAACAATGAGTCTAGGTTTTGCTTTTACTTGTGGTTTGACTCAACTCCAAGGGAAACTCTTATTACTGGACTTCATATTAGAGGGGAAAATATTCCAGTCACATTTCAACACATGGCCTGGAGAGATGTTAAAAATTAGGGAACTTACTGGTTTGTGAAATGGAAAGTCTGGAAAACCAGCGGTATTTGTTTTTTTCTGTGACCAGAACAAGAGCAATTTAACAAATTTGGTGTGAAACATTTGTGTTGCTATCATTGTAAAGATATAAATTTTCCAGAGGTCAAAGGTCAACTATGCTGTTTCCAGACAGAGATTAAATATATTGTGCTTTGTTTATGCTGCTAAAATATGGAGGATTTGATTGACACCAAATTCGCTTGGTTTTCTTAATGTTGGGAGGCTGACCTTTTATGACCTCTGGCTTTAAAATGAATTCTTGCTGCAGTCCAGTAAAATGTTTAATTTGAAGACAGGATCCAATTTCACTCAGGTGAGTCACAACATTGGTTTATCTTTGGATCTCTAAATTTAGCATGCAGAATAAAAACTTCCTCTTCAGTTTTGGCATCTTCCACAAATTTATGTTCAAAGCTTTCCCTCATGGATGTTTGGAAGCAAACATTCTGGATGTTTGCTTCCAAACATCCAGAATGTTAGAATCTGATCTTGATAAGTTAAACTGAAGTTCTTTCAAATAAATATACAGATAGATGCCCCCCCTTAAGATGCAACCTTTTACATTAGCCTAGCTAAAAACCCCAACAAGGATCATTTCCATCTAGTCTAAGCCTTTTGCAAAGTTACCAAGCTTAACCAGTTTTCATTTATACACCAAAAATGTTGGCAATTTGCAAGAATGAGGCTTTGTTGAACTCAAATATTTTTTAATTACAATTCAGTTCAACTTTTCCAAAACTTTGCTTCAAATAGGTTTAAAGGATATACAATTCTACAACTTTGGAATCAATAACACAGGAATGTCATACACCTTAAAGAAACTAAACACCATTTGTTGCAACACAAATGTCACCTTTCTCAAATAAAAAGGTGGTTTTGTACCGTTAGAAAACATGTAAGCTAAAACCAGCTCATTTAGACGGTTGTGTTTTCTGGGAAGCTTTTGACCCTTGCTCCTTCTCTACAGACTTTATCACTCCGACTGCAACCGTCTGCTTCAGGTCTCTCGCTGCAAAGCGACCTGCAAGCAGAACATTGTGAGGACAGGATGTACAATAAGTTGGACATTAGTGCAACCTTTGCTTTACCTAAAGGAGGGTAGGTGAAGAAGCTCTCCACACACATGGGCTTAATGGAACCAGTTTGACTGTAGCTGCATCTCCAGACTGCAGCAGCTGAGGGTCATCCTCCAGTTTCTTCCCTGTTCGGCGGTCGAGCTTCTCCTTCAGCTCGGCAAATTGGCAGGTGACATGAGCGGTGTGGCAGTCCAGGACAGGAGAGTAGCCCGTTTTTATCTTCCCTGGATGATTCAAGATGATTACCTAAAGGAGAAGTATGCTTATTTGAGTCCGAGGCAAAAATGTAATTTATTCAACATTCTCTATAACAAACCTGAGCTTCAAAGCTGCAGACCTCACAAGGAGGGTCGTGCTGGGCGTTGCCGGCCACATCGCCACGCTGCAGGTTCTTTACAGAGACGTTCTTTATGTTGAAGCCAACATTGTGACCTGGCAGAGCCGTATCCAGACCTTGGTGGTGCATTTCTATGGATTTCACTTCTGCAGTGAGCTTGGCAGGGGAGAACATCAAGGTCATGCCTGGCTTGAGGACTCCAGTTTCAATCTTTCCCACTGGAACTGTCCCAACACCTAGAGAAACCAAATCATCTTAAAAACTTAACACAAACATCTTAGCTTTGTCATTGCAACTCTGAATTTTGGAGACGGTAAACTGAACCAAAATTAAGTTGGAATGAGCATCAGCTGAATAGTAGTGTGAAAATACTCGTTTCATAATATGTCTAAATATTTTAGTCTCTCTACTGTAAAAAAAAAAAAATCTGGTCAACTTCCATTGTCAGCCATCTTGTTTAGCTCAGCACATCTGTTGAGTGGAGGATGATTGTTTAAAGCGTAGGCAATTTCGAGCAAGCGCTGCACTGATTTACCTCCAATTTTGTAGACGTCCTGCAAAGGGAGGCGTAGAGGTTTGTTGATTGTTTCGCACTGGAGGTTTTACCGAGTCCAAACTTCTAGAAGAGTCTTTCCGCTTTCAGCACCTTCCCTCAGTCGGACCTTCCAGCCTTGGTACCACGGCATCTGCACTCAAATGGTTTTAAACGCAGTTCATTGCATCGTTTGTCCACCTTAAGCCCCTGAAAAGTTACCCTTTGTGTTGGCGCGATCATGTTTTCGCCCATCCAGCCGGAGATCGGAACAAAGGGCACGGCGTCTGTGTCGTAGCCGATCTTCTTGAGGAAGACCTTCACTCCTCTGACCACTTCGTCGTAGCGTTTCTGACTGTACGGCGGCTCCGTGAGGTCCATTTTGTTCACACAGACTATGATCTGCTTGACGCCCAGAGTGTAAGCCAGTAAGGCATGCTCTCTGGTCTGGCCACTCCTGGAAACACCCGCCTCATATTCCCCTTTGGCCGCGGAGACGACCAGCAGGGCGACATCAGCCTGGAAGACCGTAGTTACTCAAACACCGCTCTCAAGATATAACTATTCTAGCTTTATTACCTGGGATGTGCCAGTGATCATGTTTTTGATGAAGTCTCTGTGTCCAGTGCGTCAATGATGGTCATGCTGTATTTCTGGGTGTTAAACTTCAGCAGAGAGATGTCGATGGTGATTCCTCGCTCCCGTTCGGCCTTCAGCTTGTCCAGCAGCAGGCGAACTTGAAGGAACTCTTCCCATCTGGAACGAAACCAGAGTACTTGAAGGCATATTAGAGCAAGTTTCCTATAAGAAAACCACTTGGGAATTTGAGTTTTGAAGATTTTCCATATACGACACTTGCATTTAAAAGTTCTAGACCATTCAAGGTCTGTATTTCTGAGTTTTCTAAAGAAAATGTTTGACTTTTCAAGAAAATCTGAGTTTCAAGAGTTTGAGATCAACTCCTGAAGCTCAGGTTTTCTAGAACACCCCCCCAAAAAAAAACAACTTCAAAAAGTCAAATTTGCTTGGAAAAAAAGTCAGCCATCAAGTTTCTAGAACTTGGACATTTTAGTGTCAGGAGTAAAACATTTTAAACTCAATTTTCTAAGGTTGTTTTTTGGTAGAAAATTTGTGTTCAACTTTTCCAGAAAACAAAAACTCAGAAATTTTAAGTTTGAGAACACAGAAAATCTTGGAAATTTGAGCTTCAAAAGTTGAAATTTTGACTCTTAAAGCTCAGAAATTACCTAGTTTTATAGGAAACTTGATTTTAAAGTTTCAGATTGAACAGAGATTTCAGAAACATCACAGTTCTAGAAATTTGCTCAGTTTCTATCTACAAAAGCCCTGATGTACTGTTACAGGTATTTCCATTGTTTAAGATTCCCTCAAAAATAAAAAGCCAAAAGTCTCACCTGGGCCGCAGCTTTCTCAAACTTCTCCAGTTTCCGCTGGTCCACACCACCACACTTGTAGACCAGGTGTCCAGTGGTAGTGGATTTTCCACTGTCAACATGGCCGATGATGACCACGTTAACATGAGCCTTTTCTCTCACCATGGCTGCAGATCAATCTACAAAACAATCACTTCTCAGACAGAACTCACACTTTCTCTCGGCGTCTTCTGCAAAAATGGTTCAACCAGGCAAATTCAGTCCCTCTTTATAAACCAGACAAGCCTTAAGTGGAGACTGGTGTGCAGCTTAATTAGGCATGATTAGTTTCCATCTGTGGGGGAGAGAGAGAGAGAGAGAGGCGGCACAGTGAGAAAACCTGGGGAAAGAATCCTTAGAAAAACCCTGTTTAGTACTTAAATAATTATTTTAGCGTCTCTATTAGTGAGGAGAAGCACAATTGGAAATTATGGTTATGGTACGGTGAAAGTGTTGATGAAAACTTAAAATTTTAAATTTAGCATTTCAGCACAAGAAGCCAACATGTAAATTTATCTTTCCTCTCATTATCTGACACATAAACCATTTAGTTTGACTTAATAACGAAATAAATCAAATATTGTAAGAGTGTCAACTCTTCCTCCTAAGATAAAACTAAATTTTATTCATATAATGTTTCATTTTATGAATTACTCAAAATTGTAATCAAAATCACTTTGGTCACAGAGCAGTTTTTATTTTTAGCACAAAAAAATGTTGCTCCCATTCACCTTAAACAATTAAATAAATACTAAAAACAATAAAGTAAGATTGAACATTTTAATAGGATTAAAGAAAAAGCATGAAGTGATTTTTTTTACATAAAAGTATGAGTGCATTATTAATTAAGTGATTTTTAACAATAACATACACATGAATAATATTCAGACAAATTTGAAACTTTTTGTCTTATTTCTACTGGTGGTTCTTCATAGGTATGGAAGAAAACACATAATGTTGGGTAAAAATACACTTTATTTAAAAATATAATTAGATATAACTGTCCTTTGTTACACGTTTCGATTAGAAATTAACATATTTTTATATTTCTCTCTTTGTCAAGTGTGAGAAAAGAACAACTGTGGCTGAAAATGAAAGATTATGACATAACGACAGATTATTAAAAATATGCACATCAACGTAATTGGTCGGTAGTATTTCAATAAAAAGCTGAAACGTGAACTGTAACAAAAGTTTGATACAAAATTTTTCTTAAAAATGTCTAAACAATCCTGAGTTTTCAAAGTGTTTAAAAATGAACTAGTTATTTTTATTTCGTCCAATATTTTGGTTATTGAAACACTACATAAAAGGTAATATTCTCAGTTTTGTTTTAAAATATTATTAATTGAAATTTATTGCGACATCAATAAATCAAAATTCTTATCATGATCAGAAATTTGTCACAATAAGTGATAATCGATACAGTATTTGCCCACCTGTAATTACACAGCATCTCTCTCTATATATATATATTTTATTATTATTATTATTGAAATATTAACATTTTTTTGTGATTTTTAAAGGAAAAATAACCATCAAAAGTCAAACAACTTGGTCCAATACTGTGTTTAAAAATGTAAAATATAATATTTTCTCTTGATATTGTCTAATGACTCTACCCTTACCAAAAAATATATAAACAAATAAATAAATATTCCACCTCTAAGACATCAGACCTTCCTGTAATCTTCCAATATGGTCCTGATCAATAACTGAAGGGCTTCATTTGATCAATAGTTTCCACCTTTTCACTCAATGCAATACTATGCAGTGTATGCTAGAAATAAGAGGTGAAAATAGTTTGAGAAAATTTACACTGATCCTGTTTAAACTTATGCTTGAAACGCATAAAAAGTTGGAAAAGATTAAAGGGAGCTAGAGCCACCTTAGCTTCTTGCTCAAGGGCATTTAGGCAGAGCGAACAGCCCTATAATATCTGTTTTCCAGGAGGGTGTTATTTTAGCTGCTCTTAAGATATAGAAGTCCTGATCAAAGCAGATTTAATTATAGCTCTGTTCTGTAATAATCCTATGGAGGAAACAAATGAAGAGTCTCTCCCCTGGAACTATGGCAAGTCATTACAACAATTAATCAATCCACAATTTTGGATTAACAGGCTGATTGCCTGTTAATCTGGGGTTTTAACCCACAGTCACCATTTCCAAAATATTAGGCATAGTTCTTCCTCGCAGAAATTGTCACATTTTGTACTAATGTGTCTCGGTTTTTAGCTTCAGAGAAGAAATCACACCAAAAGTACCACTGTCCCTTCAAAAAGTAGTTTTGAAATCCATCTTTTTTAAACCAAATTCTTCTGTTGTTGCAGTTTTGCTCAACTTTAGATTATGAAGCAAACTTTAATATTAGACAAAGATTACCTGCGTAAATACAAAATGCAAGTTTTAAACCAAACCTTGGTGATAAAAATATTAGTGCTACCCTCATTAAATCATTAATGCACTTTTATAATTTTCAGAAATTTGCCAGAAAAAGAGCATCCTACGGACAGTAAAGCATGGTGGTGGTAGTAAGATGGTGGGGGCTTCAGGACATGCATAGCATCCCTTATTATTTTACTCTGCAGCAGAAAATCCTGAAGGAGAACATAAGGCCAGTAGTTGGATTTCTCATGTTAGAAAATCTTAATTTTCATCTCATAGGTGCTAAAGTCCTTTTTATTTTGGGCCATCTCAAGACCATAAAATTACTTAAAGGGCTGGTTGTGCCATAATGTACTGATAAAACCATTTGTGATCAGGCAATAAACAGATAAAACTGCTTTGATTTGACAGATAAATAACTTTTAAGTAAACAACAATTATCTTGAAGGTTATTTGTCCCTCTGGAGTCAAGAAGGCCACATGAAAAGGTCCCCTGGCCCGAGTTTGAGAATCCCTTATTTGAAGAATCAGCATAAGTATAAAATGCTAAATTGACTTGCCATACAGAAAGGGGCGGGACTAACCGGACTCCCCTCCCTGACCACAATGACGCCGAACAAGAAACCCGGAAACATCCGCAGCAGCAGCAAATAGCTCCTCTTCTCCTTTGAGCCGCTGCTTCCAGCGTGGTATCCAGACGTCGACCACCGATTTCTCAGCGAGCATCAAGGTAAATAAAAGAAACAACGCTAAACAAACAGATCATATCGGCGCATTCGCTACTTTTCTGCTTTTCTTTCTGCTTCTCAACTATCCGCCTCCACCTTCCACCAGTTGCCAGTGAGCAAAGCTCGTTTTCCTGTTACATCCTGCTCCTCTTGTCGATGAATGAATGAGCCAGAAGCGTGTGCTGCTTTATAATAAAAACCCCTGGCTTATGGCGGATTAAAACAGCGGAAAACGTTACACTGAACTCGCCGCATCCTGTACATGTACCGTTAACTTCCTCTTTTCAGAGCAGCTGCTGATTTTTCCTTTATTTGGACAGAGTCTTTGAACGTTACACGCTTGACCCATAACGTGTGATTACAGGCCGGCTGCGGGCTGGCTGTTTGGCCTTTACACTACAGTATTTACTCAGGTTTAGACTGAAAGCGTGCGGCTCTGATTGAGAAAACATTTCAGGCTGCAAATGATGCATCATTAAAGGAAATGCACACACTGACAGCTGGGCCAATTGTGGAGCTGGTTAGTCTTTGTTTTAATAGGTCTGGAGGTAAACACACTAGTGCATAAAGTTGTTTTTATTTGCTATATTTTTATGTTGAAGTCACCTAGTGAAACACTAAGATCCAACTTGCCTAATTTTATTTTCTAATTGTTGAAGCTAGAGGGAAGAAAAGGAGCATAATCTTACTTCATATGAAGAATAAAATGACATGCATGTGAATTTCTTTACATTTATTTTGTTTCTCAAAGCTTGAACCCAGCTAAAAATTATATAGTAACAACGTTAAATAAATGTTTGCATCAAAAATATACTTCTAACCTTCACAGCCTATTCGAGATTCAGTATTTTATGTGAAACCTAATTAAATTAGGGATCAGTTGCATAATTAAAATTACCTCGATAATTTCCATTTTGATGATTATTTTAAAGGTAGTTTTTTTACAGAAACATCATACTTGTAAGTGTTTTTATTGTTTTTGCTTTGGGTATTTCAAATATCTTCCACAGTTGAGTGTTTATAAAATTAAAGTTTGTAAGTCTTTACAATTTTTATTATTTTTTAATAAGTTCAAAAAAGTGCAAACAAAATGTAGTTATGCTTATATATAGTAAGAATGATTTATTTAATTCTCCTTTGGCTTAAATAACATAATTTTGAATTGAATGGGGAAGTTTTATTGTAGTTAGGAAACATTTTTTGTATCCTGGCATCTTCACTGCATTTAAAGATGTCTTATTGTAAGAGTCTATGGAATATTTTTATTTGTTTCTCAGTAAAACCGCATGATGCTTCATGATTTAATTTTATTTCCTCATTCCAGCGTTCCAGCTAGAGAACAAAACATGAAGTTTCTAATTTTCTTAAAAGTTTGACAGATTTTTCTTCAAGGACTGTAACATAAAGTAAAAACTTAGCGTGAACTATGTGGTAGTTTTTTATTAAAAAGAAAAACAAAGCTTAAAAAGGTCCATCCTGGCATTTGTGTATCTATAAACCAAAAATTTATGTTTTTGTTTTGATGTGTTTAAAGACGGAAAGGAAAAACTTATTACTTCTGTTTGGATTTCTCAGGTAGTGCATTTCAGATGCAGGAAAGTAAAGTCATTGTCACTTTAAAAAACAAAACAAACAGTTTGCTATAAACTACACCACTTTTTTTAGGGCTGTGTTTTGCATAAATTGCCTAAACAATCATAGCCTGGTCACAGTCAGGCTGCGTGTCGTTTCCTTCCTGCCCAGCCTTTGCAATAGATGTTACTGAAAGTGGAAGTGAAACACTAAGATAGCTAAATTTGCTCATGACATATTGTGAAAGTGCAGCATAAACATTAAACTTGTTTTAAAAGGAGCTCAGGCTGCTGGCCAGGACACTGACACACTGTTTTATAAATGTCCCACACAGCAGAGTTTTAATTTGTGGCAGCTACAGTTTACAGAATAACCCAGTAATTGTTTTTACTTTTATTTCCTTTTTAATGGTTTAGAAACAACAACTTTTAAATCCCTGGAACATTTTGTTACCCACCACACTTTTAGGAAAAATGTTTAATTTAAGTTCATTTATTCAGTGGTAGAGGGATTAAAGTCATTAAGCATGTCAAATTTCATGATGCGTTTCTGTGTTAATGTGACACAACTGCTTCTCTTTCTGCAAAATGGGAAAAACACAAGAACACGCCATTCAGTTAAAAAGCTAAGATTTGATCTTCACAATAATGAAAATGGTTGCAATTTTATGATGTGTAAAAATGTCTTTCAATCGCAGTTGGTCTTGGAACTCATCTGAATCTTTCTGGCTGGGTGACGTGGGAAAAAATAAATCAATCTCAGATTTTTTTTCAGATTTTAATCGATTTTCTTATTTCTCTCGCTTTCTTTCCTGAAAAAGAAATTACAAATGACAGAAGATATTTTTCCAAAATTGTTTTCTATTGCTGCTGTCCCTTCTGTAAGTTGTACTAAAAAGGTTTGACTAATGACAGGAATGTAATCATACTACTCACAGAATAAAGTACTTTTACCAGAAAAAACATCTTAAAAACACAACAAAACCAGTTCACAAACTGTTACAATATCAATAAATTCCTAAAATTTAACAATATTATCAAACATCTTTTCAGTCCCTCCAGGTTTTTGCGATTCTTTTTGTAAATTTTTACAATAAAAGTCAAAGTATTTGTGGTACTAATTTGTGCTTATTTAGTACAGTAAATGTGACTTCAATCCTTGCTGTCGAGATCATGTACTACAATCTGACATCAATTAAGGCTGAGGGACTCGTTTAGTACAAGAAAGAATGTTTTTGACAATTTTTGAGAAAAATTTGCAATAAACTCCCCAACAAGTGCAGTGATTTGTTGATTTTTGTGTGAATTTCCACAATGATTCTCAAGAAACAGGAGGGACTGATTGATATAATTTGGGAGTAAACAAATGAAAAAGGCATTGATTTGACTGATAACATGATACATAAGCACACTTGGTGTTTAGTCTAGAATCTCGAAGGCCACATAAAAAGCTATGGCGGGCCAGATTTGGCCCTCGGGCCTTGAGTTTGACATGTTGTAGACAGTTTAAGTTGTATCTTTCTATTTCTTATATTTTTTTTATTATGACGTTCTGCTGCTGTGCGTAATAAATGTGAATGACTTTGGTTTTTGTTTTTTTTTTGCCACTGATATTTTCCTTACTTTGCATTATTTCAAATGACTAGGAGGCATGACAGTACCTGACTGGTGCGCTGGCTGTCGGATGTTGGACATGGTAAAACTTGTTGCATGCGCGCTCATAATAAAGTGGCAGAGTTGGTTACTTTCTTCTCCAAGAAATCCTTTCCACCTCCTATTTTATTTACAGCTGCAGTGCAAAAAGAGGCAGAAGGAAGAAAGTGAACCTCCTGTTAAATTTGTTTTTATTTGTTCAGAGAACAATCGGTTTCTGTCTCTTTGTAGAGCAATTGTGAAATGAGAGAAAAGGTAATCGGTTCACCTATCACAAACCTGGAAGTCTCCGTCATGTGCAGGTACAGACGTGCAGTCGCTCTTTAGGCATGACCCTTTTCTTGGAAATTAAACGTTTATCTCATGCTGTGCAGCAAAACAGACAGAGGACAAATGAAACAAGCCGTAGAAATCCAATGAGTGAAAGTTTTTCACATAATTTCTCCTGAGAATTATATCTTCAAGAGGAAACGGATGGGAAAACTGCAGCGGCTGCAATTCCTGAAACCTAGAATGAGTGTTGCTTTTATGTGTGTGGATATTTAATTATTTTACCTCAGTCTTATGTTATTTTTAAAGGTTTAGTTTGTTTGATACAGTGGAGTGTGAAAGCGAACCGCAGTTGCTGAAAGTCAAACCAAATTTTCCAGACTATCAGGTGTTAAATCTCCCTGAGTATCGGTGCACAGCAACTTCTCTATCCTTCATCTAACCAGAGAAAACTCAGGTCAGTCCGGTATCTCGTTCACAGCACTACAAACCATATGAGAGAATGTGTGTGAAGTCTTGTTACTTTGTACCTGAAAACAGCCCATGCCTACTTTCCATTCTTGCCATGGTTTCACCAAATGCAACCGCAAAACCAGGCTATCATCTGAAGTTCTGTCCAGACATTGACTTGGACCAGACCAGGAGTCCTTTAAAGCCACTGTGTGCCATGGAGCTTTATTCTGCAGGTTTACTCTCGTCTGATAATATGCAAACCATTTCTAGGAGCAAGCGGACACACAGCCCCACTTGAAATGTCTCAGCTACTACAGCCTTTTGTTTCACGTTCAGCATGTTTTTATTCACTTTCTACCGAATGTTTTCCTGAACCTTCAGATTTTCCAGAACATCAGTCTGTGTACTTGATTAATTTTAGGTTGTTTGAGGTTTAAGCTCTTTATTCCATTTGAGGGGCGTTGTTTTTCTGCTCTGAAGTAGGATGACACAACAACATGAGCAATTGTGTAACTCATGGAAGCCTAATGAAACAACCACAGGCTCTTCAGCACAGCTTGGAGCACAAGATTTACATGTTTACATTACCTCATAGTATCCACCTTGAGTAATACATATGTTGTGCTGATGATGAGTCCCATTGCCTCTGGCCTTAACAGAAAACAGGCTAATTGATCTGTGGTAGTGCTGCTGGTGCAGTTATTGAGATTAGCTTTCTCTGACTGATCTGCCGGCCTGTTCAACTCTCTGCTACAGCGTCGTTAAAATACAGGACAGATTTTTGACAAAGATATTTCATTTAGTTCAACGCTATGATTTAGAAATTTGTGCGTGCCATTAGATATGAGTGTTAAAGACACATATGATAAATTAGTATTGAAAATAGGGAAGCTAATGATAATTTTAGTAATCGGTTAATCTATCAATCTAGTAATTGGATAAAAAAAAATCAGTTAACCACTTATGCCTTTTTGTACAATTAAAAACAATAAACAAATGATTCAAGAAATTGGAATGTATTGAAAATAGGGCTGCAACTAATGACTATTTTAGAAACAGATTAATCTATTTTTCTGACGATTAATCGATTAATTAGATATAAATTAAATTAACCATTTAGGCCTTTATATACAATTAGAAACACGTTAAAACTCTACATCAAATTGTGTTGAAATGAGGAATGCTGAGCATTTTTTGAAGTTACACTACTAGTTTACAAATAAGAAAATATTTGATCTTTTAACAGATTAGCATCAAATTATTGGTGACCTTGTATTTGAGAAGTACTAATATAATTACACACAGATTTATACTTGAAAGCCTTTTTCTGTTAATTATGATGATTTTCCATGTGTAGCCAATAAAAACAATTATATTATTTAATCAGACCATTAAAATACAGACATTTTAACAGAAAATTGTGGGTTTAATGCTTAATACCGGCTTAAAGGTTATTTACAAACGTTACTTTTAATCCAACACGCCTCATCTTGATGATTATTCTAGATTAGTGAATGAGAGCTTTATAAACTGCTGGAGGGATTTGTTTTCTTCAGGCATGGTTGGCTCCTCGATTTCACATGATTTTCCATCTTGAATCGTAGCTGCATGTTTGCTTTTGTCTGTCAGCCGGTCGGAGGTGAAATTATGACATACTAGAGTCATCAGTGAGGGAAAAACGGCCTGCTGTCAAATTTATGTTCCTACACATGATTGAGTTATTAGAGAGCAGAAAGTTTGGGCAGTTGGGTTTTTCAAATTACTTTACTCTCACTGATTTGTTTCAGAGCTCTTTGTTTAGTACTTTAAGTAGGGCTGGACTATAAAGCAATAAATCGGTGGTAAAGTAAACATTTTAGAAGAATTAAATGGTAGTTTTATGAGAACTGCAAAACAAACAAAAAAAATTAAATGAGAAATGTTGAGGTTTTTTAAAAAGTTATATTTTACAGAAAAGGAAATACTAAATTTTTTTAATACGTTGGCCTTAAACTATAATTTACTAAACTTTGAAGCAAGTTTATTTTAAAGAAACTACTCAAAAGTTGATCACTAAAAGCTATTTTTCCCTCTATTTTTAGATGTTTTGGTAAAATTGTATCTTTATTCTGATGATATGACATAATTCTTGTAATTAAACAAAAATTCTTATGAACCAAAAGCCACCTTTTGGAAATATTTTCTGTTTGTGATTTCTTTTTCAGAAAGAAGATGAAAAAAAATGTAATTAAAATCTGATCAGGTTGGAAAAAAAATCTGAGATTTTACAGAAGACTTTATTCTTGAAATTAAGCAAAAATTCATCATACAACTCACTGAATGACCAATTGAATTTTTTTTTTTAATTTAATCATTAAAATGAGCGCTGTGGTGTGAAAGTCTGTTTCCTCTCATCCTGTATTCCTTGAGAGACTACAGTATTTACATAGATAATTTGTGCTAGACATGCGGTCAGCTTCCTTGTTGCTCTACGTTTGTTTTCAGCTCTTCTCAACACTTGAGGTGTCATTTTTTAATAATCTGTAACTTCTGCAATCCCATGCTGCATTGCTCATAAACTGAGTGCTTTCTTACTTTGGTATTATTTAAATGACCCACACTGAGTGTTTTGCTGTTAAATAAGCAGAAAATACAGTCTGGAGCTTTCCAGGGGTTCCTGCTGTGGTTTGTGTTTGTAGCCTTTGGCTGCCTGGAGACATATTCCTGATTCTTGAGTCTGATGTGTATGAGTCGGTGTGTGTGTGGCAGTTTCTGATTGCGAGCATTCATCTCAAGTCTCACTTCTGTCCTGTGATGTGAGCTTTATCTGAATCCCTCAAAAAGAGCAGCGTTTTTTTCCTGCATGTGAAGAAGGTTTTTAGCAGGATGCTTTAGCTTTCAGCCTCCTGTTTGGTGCAACATCTTCACTCCAACTGTGGAAAAAGGGAGAGCTATAAATAACATGACCTACTCAACACTCACACCTTTAACAAATGCACAAAAAATTCCCCCAGCGTCTCGGTTTGTTGGTATTTCTCCTCTCAGACACACAGATTGCTTGAATCCACTGCAACCAAAAAAAGAAAAGCGTTTATGATGATTTTATTCTGGCATGTTAAACCAGGCATGGCCGCCCACATGTCAGCGGACACAAAGAGCAGGCGTGTTGCTGCAGATGGTAAATCAGCATGGTGTAAATTCAGCTTTTGCATGAGCTGCCCCCGCACCAACCCGCCATCCACTCATGGTGTTAAACATCACACATACTTTACATCTGAGGCGAGCTTTTCTGTCTCTTCAGTCCATGCTGCGCAAGCATGCTTCATGCAGGACTTTTTTAATGCAAAAAAAAAAAAAATCTGTTTTTGTTCAATAAAAAAAAAAATGAAAGAAAATCCAACTTTTAATTTGAGTTTAAGTAAGCACTGAAAACAAATCCCTCAGGAAATATTTAAATATTTTGTTTCTTACAAGCTCACTTTGAGAAAACCTTGTTTTACCAGTTGGGCAGCACTTTATATAGACACACACTCTGTCAAGATTCTTCAAGGCCCACAGCATCACACATCCTCCACCGTGCTTTACATTTGACATGAGGTTCTTCCCCAGATTTCCATCCTTTTTGTTTTGTTAAACTATGTGTGTGTGCTGTTGAAAACCTGGTTTAGTCAACATTTTGAGTTAAATTGCAAATTTATGTTTATAATGGAGAAAAAAATTGTTTTCATCCTGTGCCGATAAATGTAGGAAAGTTTAACATGCAGTCTTATTTACTTTATTTTGTCTCATGTTTTGATTAGTTTTTATTTCAGTGTGAACCAAATATAATTTTATCTTTATCACATGAAAATCTAGGTTTTGCATCCTTTTGTGATGAATATCCAACAATTTAATGAAAAAAAATATAAAATTAAATTACTAAAAGTCACAAAGTGATGAAAGCACAAGTGAAAATTAGAGAAGAAAATATCAGCATGAGAATATTTACCAATTTCATGTTCTCTCTGGCTGAAGCAAGCAGTTTGTACCAAAACTTTCCCACAAGACAAAACTTCTGCTTTTAGACTCACTCGCACTTTTAATGTGTGTGTTAGCATCACATAAAGGCTGAAGGCTTTGTCTTGGTTTTATTTTTATTTTACATTTCATCTTTGGAGCATGAATTTTCTATGCAATGATTGGTCTGCTCTATTTTTGATATATTTAACTTTGCTGTTGCATTAAGGAAGGCTATCCATGAAAAATATTCACTCCACAAACTTTTTCACACAACTAAAGGATTATTTTATGAAGATTTTGTGATGTAGACACACAAAGTGATGCACAACTGTGTCGTGGTGGTAAGTGATGCATGATTTTTGAGATGTTTAACTAATAAGTCACACATTTTGATGTTTATTTACCCTAAGACACTTAAATGAAATCTAGTCCAACCATTCAAAATACATAGAAATACAAACTTTGAAGGAAAAGAAGAACTTGCAATTCCAAAGTTTATCAAACGGACAACAGAGAGATGCAAATTGTTTCAAATATTATAGTCACTGGCAATTTTCTGTCTAAAAATGCTGTGGAAAGGTTCAAACGCTGCCAGATTAAAATTTGAATATTATGCTTGTGGGCAGACCATTGTTGTGCTGCATGAGAATTAATGTTTCAAAAGTTTTTTTCAATTTTTGTACACAAATATGTAAAAAATATATATATCAGCATGCAAATATAACAATCAGCTCTGAATAAACATGTTTAACTCAGAGGCTGAGTTCAAAGGGATGTAAGACAGTAAAACCTCTTTATATAACTGATTATTTTTCCTACAAACTGAGGATTTGATCTCCTTCTGTCCTTAGTTTCTACTTTATTTAGAAAATAAAGACTCCAGACATGCAGGCAAATATTGGTCAGCTTAAAGCAATGATTTATTGTGAATAATATATTTTATAACACTTCTCACATAACCCATCCCCTGTGTGATTTAAGCAGATTTCTTTAAAGCTTTCATTAGGTTTCAAAACCGTTAATAAGACTCGTAGCTCATCTCTGAGACTGCGACCCCCTGCTGGGTAACAGCGCTCTAGACTTGTTTAATTGTAGCTGGGAGCTATGAGCAAAGCTGAATCACACACACACATTCACACACACATGTGCATATGAGCTCATCATTGTTGGTTTTTCCTGCAGCAATGATGAATGACAGCAGCCCTAGTGTTTATGAGCCAGCAGCCTTGCTGCAGCCCTCCTTTTAAAAAACACTCTCATTATGTTTAAAGTTTTGTAATTGCAGAGTCCTAATGCAAGTTATTCACAGAAATTGCTCTGTACTACCTTTAATTTTTTATTTACTGTAAGTAACTTAGGAATTGTTGCATTTTTTTCACTGAAAAAGTGTTTTTTCATGTTGGAAAAAACATCAATTTATCTACATTTCCCATAAAGAATCACCACAAAAACCAGCTTAAGGATCAGACTGCTGTTGATATACTGTCTTAAAGCCCGTTGAAACACTAACAAACTGCTCCACATACTGTAGGCTTAACCTTTGTGACCTCGTGTGCTTAGTCAGGCTGTGGGCGTTTACTGCGATGCATAGCTGACTTCTGAGTTGCCCCACCTCACATGGCAGCTGTGCCTCGTCAGCTCCGCTGGGTTAAGAGCTGCTTACTGGGAGAGAAGCACTGTTAGGTTCAGAAAGATGTTTTTCATGACTGTTTGACTGGTTGTATGCAGGCAGGATGGAGCTGCCAAAAAGCCTTTTGCGCCCAATTAGAACTGCACAAGTTGAGTCTTAAAACTGAAAGCTCTGTGGGAATATTTTCACATCTTCTGGTTTGGTTCTTTGAACTTTTTTTTGTTTTTTTTT
>NW_026562631.1:0-87634 GCF_027474105.1 Poeciliopsis prolifica
CCATCGGAAACCGCAACGCTGTCTTACGCAGTGCACCAACCGAGCACTCACCCATCAAGCCGCTCGAACTCCTAAAAGTACCTCAAAGTCGATCTTCCGTGTTTAAACTTCAAAACTCCAGCTATCACTCTGGATAAAGGGGGTGCTTGGGACCGTTCCTCACCCGGTCTTGAAACTCAGACCCATCGGAACCGCAACGCATGTCTTTACGCAGTGCACCAACCGAGCACTCACCCATCAAGCCTCGAACTCCTAAAAGTACCTCAAAGTCGATCTTCCGTGTTTAACTTCAAAACTCCAGCTATCTGGAGAAAGAGGGTACTTCGGACCGTTCCTCACCGGGTCTTGAAACTCAGACCCATCGGAACGCAACGATGTCTTTCCGCAGTGCGCCAACCGAGCACTCACCCATCAAGCAGCTCGAACTCCTAAAAGTCCCTCAGAGGGCCTCTCAGGGCCTGAGAGTCCCTCAGAGGGCCTCTCAGGCCTGAGAGTCCCTCAGAGGGCCTCTCAGGGCCTGAGAGTCCCTCAGAGGGCCTCTCAGGGCCTGAGAGTCCCTCAGAGGCCTCTCGGGCCTGAGAGTCCCTCAGAGGGCCTCTCAGGCTGAGAGTCCCTCAGAGGGCCTCTCAGGGCCTGAGAGTCCCTCAGAGGGCCTCTCAGGGCCTGAGAGTCCCTCAGAGTTGTTTTTTTTTTTTGTTGCTCTTATGGACTGCGTAACTGAGCACCTTTCCATTCGAAGTTCTACAAGTACCCCAAGGACCATCGGAACAGTTAGTCTTCCATGTTAACTTTAAAAGTCCAGTGTCTCTCTGGATAAGGAGTGTGCTTCAGACAGTTCCGCACACGTGTCTTGAACTCTCACTTTAGACCCAGTGAGAGTCTAACGTTGTCCATTTTTGTCTGCTCCCATGACTGAGAACTTTAACTTCCTTCTCTCCAACATTTACAGTAGTACATTCTGGATGCAGTTTATGGTGCAGACCATTCCATAAGCAGATCTTGAACTCCTCCACTTTCCACCTCTCTGAGTAAAGCCTCCCTAACATGTGCGGAATAAAGCACATGTTAGAGAGTTGGCTCCCTCACTGACACTCTGCATACAGACTATGCTTCGCAGTGTTCCGCCTGCAGGTCTTGAACTCAGACCCACCGGAACCGCAACGCATGTCTTTACGCAGTGCGCCAGCCGAGCACTGACACATCAAGCCGCTCGAACTCCTAAAAGTACCTCAAAGTCGGTCTTCCGTGTTTAACTTTAAAACTCCAGCTGTCACTCTGGATAAAGAGGGTGCTTTGGACAATTCCGCCTGCAGGGCTTGAACTCAGACCCATCGGAACCGCAACGCATGTCTTTACGCAGTGCGCCAACCGAGCACTCACCCATCAAGCCGCTCGAACTCCTAAAAGTTCCTCAACGTCGGTCTTCCGTGTTTAACTTTAAAACTCCAGCTGTCACTCTGGATAAAGAGGGTGCTTCAGACCATTCCGCCTGAAGGTCTTGAACTCAGACCCATCGAAACCGCAACGCATGTCTTTACGCAGTGCGCCAACCGAGCACTCACCATCAAACCGCTCGAACTCCTAAAAGTACCTCAAAGTCGATCTTCCGTGTTTAACTTTCAAAACTCCAGCTGTCACTCTGGATAAAGAGGTGCTTCCGTCCGTTCCGCACCCGGGTCTTGAACTCAGACCCATCGGAACCGCAACGCATGTCTTTACGCAGTGCGCCAACCGAGCACTCACCCATCAAGCCGCTCGAACTCCTAAAAGTACCTCAAAGTCGGTCTTCCGTGTTTAACTTCAAAACTCCATCTATCACTCTGGATAAAGAGGGTGCTTCGGACCATTCCGCCTGCAGGTCTTGAAGTCAGACCCATCGGAACCGCAACGCATGTCTTTACGCAGTGCACCAACCGGCACTCACCCATCAAGCCGCTCGAACTCCTAAAAGTACCTCAAAGTCGATCTTCCGTGTTTAACTTCAAAACTCCAGCTATCACTCTGGATAAGGGGGTGCTTGGGACCGTTCCTCCCCGGGTCTTGAACTCAGACCCATCGGAACCGCAACGCATGTCTTTACGCAGTGCACCAACCGAGCACTCACCCATCAAGCCGCTCGAACTCCTAAAAGTACCTCAAAGTCGATCTTCCGTGTTTAACTTCAAAACTCCAGCTATCTGGATAAAGAGGGTACTTCGGACCGTTCCTCACCCGGGTCTTGAACTCAGACCCATCGGAACCGCAACGCATGTCTTTACGCAGTGCGCCAACCGAGCACTCACCCATCAAGCTGCTCGAACTCCTAAAAGTACCTCAAAGTCGGTCTTCTTCCCGTGTTTAACTTCAAAACTCCAGCTGTCACTCTGGATAAAGAGGGTGCTTCGGACCATTCCGCCTGAAGGTCTTGAACTCAGACCCATCGGAACCTCAACGCATGTCTTTACGCAGTGCACCAACCGAGCACTCACCCATCAAGCCGCTCGAACTCCTAAAAGTACCTCAAAGTCGATCTTCCGTGTTTAACTTCAAAACTCCAGCTATCTGGATAAAGAGGGTACTTCGGACCGTTCCTCACCCGGGTCTTGAACTCAGACCATCGGAACCGCAACGCATGTCTTTACGCAGTGCGCCAACCGAGCACTCACCCATCAAGCTGCTCGAACTCCTAAAAGTACCTCAAAGTCGGTCTTCCGTGTTTAACTTCAAAACTCCAGCTGTCACTCTGGATAAAGAGGGTGCTTCGGACCATTCCGCCTGCAGGTCTTGAACTCAGACCCATCGTAACCGCAACGCATGTCTTTACGCAGTGCACCAACCGAGCACTCACCCATCAAGCCGCTCGAACTCCTAAAAGTACCTCAAAGTCGATCTTCCGTGTTTAACTTCAAAACTCCAGCTATCACTCTAGATAAAGAGGTGCTTCGGACCGTTCCTCAACCCGGTCTTGAACTCAGACCCATCGGAACCGCAACGCATGTCTTTACGCAGTGCACCAACCGAGCACTCACCCATGAAGCCGCTCGACTCCTAAAAGTACCTCAAAGTCGATCTTCCGTGTTTAACTTCAAAACTCCAGCTATCACTCTAGATAAAGAGGGTGCTTCGGACCGTTCCTCACCCGGGTCTTGAACTCAGACCCATCGGAACCGCAACGCATCTTTACGCAGTGCGCCAACCGAGCACTCACCCATCAAGCCGCTCGAACTCCTAAAAGTACCTCAAAGTCGATCTTCCGTGTTTAACTTCAAAACTCCAGCTATCTGGATAAAGAGGGTACTTCGGACCGTTCCTCAACCGGGTCTTGAACTCAGACCATCGGAACCGCAACGCATGTCTTTACGCAGTGCGCCAACCGAGCACTCACCCATCAAGCTGCTCGAACTCCTAAAAGTACCTCAAAGTCGGTCTTCCGTGTTTAACTTCAAAACTCCAGCTGTCACTCTGGATAAAGAGGGTGCTTCGGACCATTCCGCCTGCAGGTCTTGAACTCAGACCCATCGGAACCGCAACGCATGTCTTTACGCAGTGCACCAACCGAGCACTCACCCATCAAGCCGCTCGAACTCCTAAAAGTACCTCAAAGTCGATCTTCCGTGTTTAACTTCAAAACTCCAGCTATCACTCTAGATAAAGAGGGTGCTTCGGACCGTTCCTCACCCGGGTCTTGAACTCAGACCCATCGGAACCGCAACGCATGTCTTTACGCAGTGCGCCAACCGAGCACTCACCCATCAAGCAGCTCGAACTCCTAAAAGTACCTCAAAGTCGGTCTTCCGTGTTTGAGTCCCTCAGAGGGCCTCTCAGGGCCTGAGAGTCCCTCAGAGGCCTCTCAGGGCCTGAGAGTCCTCAGAGGGCCTCTCAGGGCCTGAGAGTCCCTCAGAGGGCCTCTCAGGGCCTGAGAGTCCCTCAGAGGGCCTCTCAGGCCTGAGAGTCCCTCAGAGGGCCTCTCAGGGCCTGAGAGTCCCTCAGAGGGCCTCTCAGGGCCTGAGAGTCCCTCAGAGGGCCTCTCAGGGCCTGAGAGTCCCTCAGAGGGCCTCTCAGGGCCTGAGAGTCCTCAGAGGGCCTCTCAGGGCCTGAGAGTCCCTCAGAGGGCCTCTCAGGGCCTGAGAGTCCCTCAGAGGGCCTCTCAGGGCCTGAGAGTCCCTCAGAGGGCCTCTCAGGGCCTGAGAGTCCCTCAGAGGGCCTCTCAGGGCCTGAGAGTCCCTCAGAGGCCTCTCAGGGCCTGAGAGTCCCTCAGAGGGCCTCTCAGGGCCTGAGAGTCCCTCAGAGGGCCTCTCAGGGCCTGAGAGTCCCTCAGAGGGCCTCTCAGGGCCTGAGTCCCTCAGAGGGCCTCTCAGGGCCTGAGAGTCCCTCAGAGGGCCTCTCAGGGCCTGAGAGTCCCTCAGAGGGCCTCTCAGGGCCTGAAGTCCCTCAGAGGGCCTCTCAGGGCCTGAGAGTCCCTCAGAGGCCTCTCAGGGCCTGAGAGTCCCTCAGAGGGCCTCTCAGGGCCTGAGAGTCCCTCAGAGGGCCTCTCAGGCCTGAGAGTCCCTCAGAGGGCCTCTCAGGGCCTGAGAGTCCCTCAGAGGGCCTCTCAGGGCCTGAGAGTCCCTCAGAGGGCCTCTCAGGGCCTGAGAGTCCCTCAGAGGGCCTCTCAGGGCCTGAGAG
The DNA here is from genome assembly GCF_027474105.1 of Poeciliopsis prolifica. Lineage (NCBI taxonomy): Eukaryota > Metazoa > Chordata > Actinopteri > Cyprinodontiformes > Poeciliidae > Poeciliopsis > Poeciliopsis prolifica. The sequence continues at coordinate 4,645 of NW_026562631.1, forward strand.
TCCCCTCAGAGGGCCTCTCAGGGCCTGAGAGTCCCTCAGAGGGCCTCTCAGGCCTGAGAGTCCCTCAGAGGGCCTCTCAGGGCCTGAGAGTCCCTCAGAGGGCCTCTCAGGGCCTGAGAGTCCCTCAGAGGGCCTCTCAGGCCTGAGAGTCCCTCAGAGGGCCTCTCAGGGCCTGAGAGTCCCTCAGAGGGCCTCTCAGGGCCTGAGAGTCCCTCAGAGGCCTCTCAGGGCCTGAGAGTCCCTCAGAGGGCCTCTCAGGGCCTGAGAGTCCCTCAGAGGGCCTCTCAGGGCCTGAGAGTCCCTCAGAGGGCCTCTCAGGGCCTGAGAGTCCCTCAGAGGGCCTCTCAGGGCCTGAGAGTCCCTCAGAGGGCCTCTCAGGGCCTGAGAGTCCCTCAGAGGGCCTCTCAGGGCCTGAGAGTCCCTCAGAGTTTTTTTTTTTTTTTGGTTGCTCTTATGGACTGCGTAAACTGAGCACCTTTCCATTCGACGTTCTACAAGTACCCCAAGGACCATCGGAACAGTTTAGTCTTCCATGTTAAACTTTAAAAGTCCAGCTGTCTCTCTGGATAAGGAGTGTGCTTCAGACAGTTCCGCACACGTGTCTTGAACTCTCACTTTAGACCCAGTGAGAGTCTAACGTTGTCCATTGTTGCTCCCATGGACTGAGAACTTTAACTTCCTTCTCTTTCCAACATTTACAATAGTACATTCTGGATGCAGTGTATGGTGCAGACCATTCCATAAGCAGATCTTGAACTCCCTCCACTTTACACCTCTCTGAGTAAAGCCTCCCTAACATGTGCGGAATAAAGCACATGTTAGAGAGTTGGCTCCCTCACTGACACTCTGCATACAGACTATGCTTCGCAGTGTTCCGCCTGCAGGTCTTGAACTCAGACCCACCGGAACCGCAACGCATGTCTTTACGCAGTGCGCCAGCCGAGCCCTGACACATCAAGCCGCTCGAACTCCTAAAAGTACCTCAAAGTCGGTCTTCCGTGTTTAACTTTAAAACTCCAGCTGTCACTCTGGATAAAGAGGGTGCTTTGGACAATTCAGCCTGCAGGTCTTGAACTCAGACCCATCGGAACCGCAACGCATGTATTTACGCAGTGCGCCAACCGAGCACTCACCCATCAAGCCGCTCGAACTCCTAAAAGTACCTCAAAGTCGGTCTTCCGTGTTTAACTTTAAAACTCCAGCTGTCACTCTGGATAAGAGGGTGCTTTGGACAATTCCGCCTGCAGGTCTTGAACTCAGACCCATCGGAACCGCAACGCATGTCTTTACGCAGTGCGCCAACCGAGCACTCACCCATCAAGCCGCTCGAACTCCTAAAAGTACCTCAAAGTCGGTCTTCCGTGTTTAACTTTAAAACTCCAGCTGTCACTCTGGATAAAGAGGGTGCTTTGGACAATTCCGCCTGCAGGTCTTGAACTCAGACCCATCGGAACCGCAACGCATGTCTTTACACAGTGCGCCAACCGAGCACTCACCCATCAAGCCGCTCGAACTCCTAAAAGTTCCTCAAAGTCGGTCTTCCGTGTTTAACTTTAAAACTCCAGCTGTCACTCTGGATAAAGAGGGTGCTTAAGACCATTCCGCCTGCAGGTCTTGAACTCAGACCCATCGGAACCGCAACGCATGTCTTTACGCAGTGCACCAACCGAGCACTCACCCATCAAGCCGCTCGAACTCCTAAAAGTACCTCAAAGTCGATCTTCCGTGTTTAACTTCAAAACTACAGCTATCTGGATAAAGAGGGTACTTCGGACCGTTCCTCACCCGGGTCTTGAACTCAGACCCATCGGAACCGCAACGCATGTCTTTACGCAGTGCGCCAACCGAGCACTCACCCATCAAGCTGCTCGAACTCCTAAAAGTACCTCAAAGTCGGTCTTCCGTGTTTAACTTCAAAACTCCAGCTGTCACTCTGGATAAAGAGGTGCTTCGGACCATTCCGCCTGCAGGTCTTGAACTCAGACCCATCGGAACCGCAACGCATGTCTTTACGCAGTGCACCAACCGAGCACTCACCCATCAAGCCGCTCGAACTCCTAAGTACCTCAAAGTCGATCTTCCGTGTTTAACTTCAAACTCCAGCTATCACTCTAGATAAAGAGGGTGCTTCGGACCGTTCCTCACCCGGGTCCTGAACTCAGACCCATCGGAACCGCAACGCATGTCTTTACGCAGTGCGCCAACCGAGCACTCACCCATCAAGCTGCTCGAACTCCTAAAAGTACCTCAAAGTCGGTCTTCCGTGTTTAACTTCAAAACTCCAGCTGTCACTCTGGATAAAGAGGGTGCTTCGGACCATTCCGCCTGCAGGTCTTGAACTCAGACCCATCGGAACCGCAACGCATGTCTTTACGCAGTGCACCAACCGAGCACTCACCCATCAAGCCGCTCGAACTCCTAAAACCTCAAAGTCGATCTTCCGTGTTTAACTTCAAAACTCCAGCTGTCACTCTGGATAAAGAGGGTGCTTCCGTCCGTTCCGCACCCGGGTCTTGAAGTCAGACCCATCGGAACCGCAACACATGTCTTTACAGTGCGCCAACCGAGCACTCACACATCAAGCCGCTCAAACTCCTAAAAGTACCTCAAAGTCGTCTTCCGTGTTTAACTTCAAAACTCCATCTATCACTCTGGATAAAGAGGGTGGTTCGGACCATTCCGCCTGCAGGTCTTGAACTCAGACCCATCGGAACCGCAACGCATGTCTTTACGCAGTGCACCAACCGAACACTCACCCATCAAGCCGCTCGAACTCCTAAAAGTACCTCAAAGTCGATCTTCCGTGTTTAACTTCAAAACTCCAGCTATCACTCTGGATAAATGGGGTGCTTGGGACCGTTCCTCACCCGGTCTTGAACTCAGACCCACCGGAACCGCAACGCATGTCTTTACGCAGTGCGCCAGCCGAGCACTGACACATCAAGCCGCTCGAACTCCTAAAAGTACCTCAAAGTCGGTCTTCCGTGTTTAACTTTAAAACTCCAGCTGTCACTCTGGATAAAGAGGGTGCTTTGGACAATTCCGCCTGCAGGTCTTGAACTCAGACCCATCGGAACCGCAACGCATGTCTTTACGCAGTGCGCCAACCGAGCACTCACCCATCAAGCCGCTCGAACTCCTAAAAGTTCCTCAACGTCGGTCTTCCGTGTTTAACTTTAAAACTCCAGCTGTCACTCTGGATAAAGAGGGTGCTTAAGACCATTCCGCCTGCAGGTCTTGAACTCGACCCATCGGAACCGCAACGCATGTCTTTACGCAGTGCACCACCGAGCACTCACCCATCAAGCCGCTCGAACTCCTAAAAGTACCTCAAAGTCGATCTTCCGTGTTTAACTTCAAAACTACAGCTATCTGGATAAAGAGGGTACTTCGGACCGTTCCTCACCCGGGTCTTGAACTCAGACCCATCGGAACCGCAACGCATGTCTTTACGCAGTGCGCCAACCGAGCACTCACCCATCAAGCCGCTCGAACTCCTAAAAGTACCTCAAAGTCGGTCTTCCGTGTTTAACTTCAAAACTCCAGCTGTCACTCTGGATAAAGATGCTTCGGACCATTCCGCCTGCAGGTCTTGAACTCAGACCCATCGGAACCGCAACGCATGTCTTTACGCAGTGCACCAACCGAGCACTCACCCATCAAGCCGCTCGAACTCCTAAAAGTACCTCAAAGTCGATCTTCCGTGTTTAACTTCAAAACTCCAGCTATCACTCTAGATAAAGAGGGTGCTTCGGACCGTTCCTCACCCGGGTCCTGAACTCAGACCCATCGGAACCGCAACGCATGTCTTTACGCAGTGCGCCAACCGAGCACTCACCCATCAAGCTGCTCGAACTCCTAAAAGTACCTCAAAGTCGTCTTCCGTGTTTAACTTCAAAACTCCAGCTGTCACTCTGGATAAAGAGTGCTTCGGACCATTCCGCCTGCAGGTCTTGAACTCAGACCCATCGGAACCGCAACGCATGTCTTTACGCAGTGCACCAACCGAGCACTCACCCATCAAGCCGCTCGAACTCCTAAAAGTACCTCAAAGTCGATCTTCCGTGTTTAACTTCAAAACTCCAGCTGTCACTCTGGATAAAGAGGGTGCTTCCGTCCGTTCCGCACCCGGGTCTTGAAGTCAGACCCATCGGAACCGCAACACATGTCTTTACGCAGTGCGCCAACCGAGCACTCACACATCAAGCCGCTCGAACTCCTAAAGTACCTCAAAGTCGGTCTTCCGTGTTTAACTTCAAAACTCCATCTATCACTCTGGATAAAGAGGGTGCTTCGGACCATTCCGCCTGCAGGTCTTGAACTCAGACCCATCGGAACCGCAACGCATGTCTTTACGCAGTGCACCAACCGAACACTCACCCATCAAGCCGCTCGAACTCCTAAAAGTACCTCAAAGTCGATCTTCCGTGTTTAACTTCAAAACTCCAGCTATCACTCTGGATAAATGGGGTGCTTGGGACCGTTCCTCACCCGGGTCTTGAACTCAGACCCACCGGAACCGCAACGCATGTCTTTACGCAGTGCGCCAGCCGAGCACTGACACATCAAGCCGCTCGAACTCCTAAAAGTACCTCAAAGTCGGTCTTCCGTGTTTAACTTTAAAACTCCAGCTGTCACTCTGGATAAGAGGTGCTTTGGACAATTCCGCCTGCAGGTCTTGAACTCAGACCCATCGGAACCGCAACGCATGTCTTTACGCAGTGCGCCAACCGAGCACTCACCCCATCAAGCCGCTCGAACTCCTAAAAGTTCCTCAACGTCGGTCTTCCGTGTTTAACTTTAAAACTCCAGCTGTCACTCTGGATAAAGAGGGTGCTTCAGACCATTCCGCCTGAAGGTCTTGAACTCAGACCCATCGAAACCGCAACGCATGTCTTTACGCAGTGCGCCAACCGAGCACTCACCCATCAAACCGCTCGAACTCCTAAAAGTACCTCAAAGTCGATCTTCCGTGTTTAACTTCAAAACTCCAGCTGTCACTCTGGATAAAGAGGGTGCTTCAGACCATTCCGCCTGAAGGTCTTGAACTCAGACCCATCGGAACCACAACGCATGTCTTTACGCAGTGCGCCAACCGAGCACTCACCAATCAAACTGCTCGAACTCCTAAAAGTACCTCAAAGTCGGTCTTCCGTGTTTAACTTCAAAACTCCATCTATCACTCTGGATAAAGAGGGTGCTTCGGACCATTCCGCCTGCAGGTCTTGAACTCAGACACATCGGAACCACAACGCATGTCTTTACGCAGTGCGCCAACCGAGCACTCACCCATCAAGCCGCTCGAACTCCTAAAAGTACCTCAAAGTCGATCTTCCGTGTTTAACTTCAAAACTCCAGCTATCACTCTGGATAAAGGGGTGCTTGGGACCGTTCCTCACCCGGGTCTTGAACTCAGACCCATCGGAACCGCAACGCATGTCTTTACGCAGTGCACCAACCGAGCACTCACCCATCAAGCCGCTCGAACTCCTAAAAGTACCTCAAAGTCGATCTTCCGTGTTTAACTTCAAACTCCAGCTATCTGGATAAAGAGGGTACTTCGGACCGTTCCTCACCCGGGTCTTGAACTCAGACCATCGGAACCGCAACGCATGTCTTTACGCAGTGCGCCAACCGAGCACTCACCCATCAAGCTGCTCGAACTCCTAAAAGTACCTCAAAGTCGGTCTTCCGTGTTTAACTTCAAAACTCCAGCTATCTGGATAAAGAGGGTACTTCGGACCGTTCCTCACCCGGGTCTTGAACTCAGACCCATCGGAACCGCAACGCATGTCTTTACGCAGTGCGCCAACCGAGCACTCACCCATCAAGCTGCTCGAACTCCTAAAAGTACCTCAAAGTCGGTCTTCCGTGTTTAACTTCAAAACTCCAGCTGTCACTCTGGATAAAGAGGGTGCTTCGGACCATTCCGCCTGCAGGTCTTGAACTCAGACCCATCGGAAACGCAACGCATATCTTTACGCAGTGCACCAACCGAGCACTCACCCATCAAGCCGCTCGAACTCCTAAAAGTACCTCAAAGTCGATCTTCCGTGTTTAACTTCAAAACTCCAGCTATCACTCTAGATAAAGAGGGTGCTTCGGACCGTTCCTCACCCGGGTCTTGAACTCAGACCCATCGGAACCGCAACGCATGTCTTTACGCAGTGCGCCAACCGAGCACTCACCCATCAAGCAGCTCGAACTCCTAAGAGTACCTCAAAGTCGGTCTTCCGTGTTTGAGTCCCTCAGAGGGCCTCTCAGGGCCTGAAAGTACCTGAGAGTCCCTCAGAGGGCCTCTCAGGGCCTGAGTGAGAGTCCCTCAGAGGGCCTCTCAGGGCCTGAGAGTCCCTCAGAGTTGTTTTTTTTTTTGGTTGCTCTTATGGACTGCGTAAACTGAGCACCTTTCCATTCGAAGTTCTACAAGTACCCCAAGGACCATCGGAACAGTTAGTCTTCCATGTTAAACTTTAAAAGTCCAGCTGTCTCTCTGGATAAGGAGTGTGCTTCAGACAGTTCCGCACACGTGTCTTGAACTCTCACTTTAGACCCAGTGAGAGTCTAACGTTGTCCATTGTTGCTCCATGGACTGAGAACTTTAACTTCCTTCTCTTTCCAACATTTACAATAGTACATTCTGGATGCAGTGTATGGTGCAGACCATTCCATAAGCAGATCTTGAACTCCCTCCACTTCCACCTCTCTGAGTAAAGCCTCCTAACATGTGCGGAATAAAGCACATGTTAGAGTTGGCTCCCTCACTGACACTCTGCATACAGACTATGCTTCGCAGTGTTCCGCCTGCAGGTCTTGAACTCAGACCCATCGGAACCGCAACGCATGTCTTTACGCAGTGTGCCAACCGAGCACTCACCCATCAAGCCGCTCGAACTCCTAAAAGTACCTCAAAGTCGGTCTTCCGTGTTTAACTTTAAAACTCCAGCTGTCACTCTGGATAAAGAGGGTGCTTTGGACAATTCCGCTGCAGGTCTTGAACTCAGACCCATCGAACCGCAACGCATGTCTTTACGCAGTGCGCCAACCGAGCACTCACCCATCAAGCCGCTCGAACTCCTAAAAGTTCCTCAAAGTCGGTCTTCCGTGTTTAACTTTAAAACTCCAGCTGTCACTCTGGATAAAGAGGGTGCTTCAGACCATTCCGCCTGAAGGTCTTGAACTCAGACCCATCGAAACCGCAACGCATGTCTTTACGCAGTGCGCCAACCGAGCACTCACCCATCAAACCGCTCGAACTCCTAAAAGTACCTCAAAGTCGATCTTCCGTGTTTAACTTCAAAACTCCAGCTGTCACTCTGGATAAAGAGGGTGCTTCCGTCCGTTCCGCACCCGGGTCTTGAAGTCAGACCCATCGGAACCGCAACACATGTCTTTACGCAGTGCGCCAACCGAGCACTCACACATCAAGCCGCTCGAACTCCTAAAAGTACCTCAAAGTCGGTCTTCCGTGTTTAACTTTAAAACTCCAGCTGTCACTCTGGATAAAGAGGGTGCTTCAGACCATTCCGCCTGAAGGTCTTGAACTCAGACCCATCGGAACACAACGCATGTCTTTACGCAGTGCGCCAACCGAGCACTCACCAATCAAACTGCTCGAACTCCTAAAAGTACCTCAAAGTCGGTCTTCCGTGTTTAACTTCAAAACTCCATCTATCACTCTGGATAAAGAGGGTGCTTCGGACCATTCCGCCTGCAGGTCTTGAACTCAGACCCATCGGAACCGCAACGCATGTCTTTACGCAGTGCGCCAACCGAGCACTCACCCATCAAGCCGCTCGAACTCCTAAAAGTACCTCAAAGTCGATCTTCCGTGTTTAACTTCAAAACTCCAGCTATCACTCTGGATAAAGGGGGTGCTTCGGACCGTTCCTCACCCGGGTCTTGAACTCAGACCCCCATCGGAACCGCAACGCATGTCTTTACGCAGTGCACCAACCGAGCACTCACCCATCAAGCCGCTCGAACTCCTAAAAGTACCTCAAAGTCGATCTTCCTGTTTAACTTCAAAACTCCAGCTATCTGGATAAAGAGGGTACTTCGGACCGTTCCTCACCCGGGTCTTGAACTCAGACCATCGGAACCGCAACGCATGTCTTTACGCAGTGCGCCAACCGAGCACTCACCCATCAAGCAGCTCGAACTCCTAAAAGTACCTCAAAGTCGGTCTTCCGTGTTTGAGTCCCTCAGAGGGCCTCTCAGGGCCTGAGAGTCCCTCAGAGGGCCTCTCAGGGCCTGAGAGTCCCTCAGAGGGCCTCTCAGGGCCTGAGAGTCCCTCAGAGGGCCTCTCAGGGCCTGAGAGTCCCTCAGAGGGCCTCTCAGGGCCTGAGAGTCCCTCAGAGGGCCTCTCAGGGCCTGAGAGTCCCTCAGAGGGCCTCTCAGGGCCTGAGAGTCCCTCAGAGGGCCTCTCAGGGCCTGAGAGTCCCTCAGAGGCCTCTCAGGGCCTGAGAGTCCCTCAGAGGGCCTCTCAGGGCCTGAGAGTCCCTCAGAGGGCCTCTCAGGGCCTGAGAGTCCCTCAGAGGGCCTCTCAGGGCCTGAGAGTCCCTCAGAGGGCCTCTCAGGGCCTGAGAGTCCCTCAGAGGGCCTCTCAGGCCTGAGAGTCCCTCAGAGGGCCTCTCAGGGCCTGAGAGTCCCTCAGAGGGCCTCTCAGGGCCTGAGAGTCCCTCAGAGGGCCTCTCAGGGCCTGAGAGTCCCTCAGAGGGCCTCTCAGGGCCTGAGAGTCCCTCAGAGGGCCTCTCAGGGCCTGAGAGTCCCTCAGAGGGCCTCTCAGGGCCTGAGAGTCCCTCAGAGGGCCTCTCAGGGCCTGAGAGTCCCTCAGAGGGCCTCTCAGGGCCTGAGAGTCCCTCAGAGGGCCTCTCAGGGCCTGAGAGTCCCTCAGAGGGCCTCTCAGGGCCTGAGAGTCCCTCAGAGGGCCTCTCAGGGCCTGAGAGTCCCTCAGAGGGCCTCTCAGGGCCTGAGAGTCCCTCAGAGGGCCTCTCAGGGCCTGAGAGTCCCTCAGAGGGCCTCTCAGGGCCTGAGAGTCCCTCAGAGGGCCTCTCAGGGCCTGAGAGTCCCTCAGAGGGCCTCTCAGGGCCTGAGAGTCCCTCAGAGGGCCTCTCAGGGCCTGAGAGTCCCTCAGAGGGCCTCTCAGGGCCTGAGAGTCCCTCAGAGGGCCTCTCAGGGCCTGAGAGTCCCTCAGAGGGCCTCTCAGGGCCTGAGAGTCCCTCAGAGGGCCTCTCAGGGCCTGAGAGTCCTCAGAGGGCCTCTCAGGGCCTGAGAGTCCCTCAGAGGGCCTCTCAGGGCCTGAGAGTCCCTCAGAGGGCCTCTCAGGGCCTGAGAGTCCCTCAGAGGGCCTCTCAGGGCCTGAGAGTCCCTCAGAGGGCCTCTCAGGGCCTGAGAGTCCCTCAGAGGGCCTCTCAGGGCCTGAGAGTCCCTCAGAGGGCCTCTCAGGGCCTGAGAGTCCCTCAGAGGGCCTCTCAGGGCCTGAGAGTCCCTCAGAGGGCCTCTCAGGGCCTGAGAGTCCCTCAGAGGGCCTCTCAGGGCCTGAGAGTCCCTCAGAGGGCCTCTCAGGGCCTGAGAGTCCCTCAGAGGGCCTCTCAGGGCCTGAGAGTCCCTCAGAGGGCCTCTCAGGGCCTGAGAGTCCCTCAGAGGGCCTCTCAGGGCCTGAGAGTCCCTCAGAGGGCCTCTCAGGGCCTGAGAGTCCCTCAGAGGGCCTCTCAGGGCCTGAGAGTCCCTCAGAGGGCCTCTCAGGCCTGAGAGTCCCTCAGAGGGCCTCTCAGGGCCTGAGAGTCCCTCAGAGGGCCTCTCAGGGCCTGAGAGTCCCTCAGAGGGCCTCTCAGGGCCTGAGAGTCCCTCAGAGGGCCTCTCAGGGCCTGAGAGTCCCTCAGAGGGCCTCTCAGGGCCTGAGAGTCCCTCAGAGGGCCTCTCAGGGCCTGAGAGTCCCTCAGAGGGCCTCTCAGGGCCTGAGAGTCCCTCAGAGGGCCTCTCAGGGCCTGAGAGTCCCTCAGAGGGCCTCTCAGGGCCTGAGAGTCCCTCAGAGGGCCTCTCAGGGCCTGAGAGTCCCTCAGAGGGCCTCTCAGGGCCTGAGAGTCCCTCAGAGGGCCTCTCAGGCCTGAGAGTCCCTCAGAGGGCCTCTCAGGGCCTGAGAGTCCCTCAGAGGGCCTCTCAGGGCCTGAGAGTCCCTCAGAGGGCCTCTCAGGGCCTGAGAGTCCCTCAGAGGGCCTCTCAGGGCCTGAGAGTCCCTCAGAGGGCCTCTCAGGGCCTGAGAGTCCTCAGAGGGCCTCTCAGGGCCTGAGAGTCCCCAGAGGGCCTCTCAGGGCCTGAGAGTCCCTCAGAGGGCCTCTCAGGGCCTGAGAGTCCCTCAGAGGGCCTCTCAGGGCCTGAGAGTCCCTCAGAGGGCCTCTCAGGGCCTGAGAGTCCCTCAGAGGGCCTCTCAGGGCCTGAGAGTCCCTCAGAGGGCCTCTCAGGGCCTGAGAGTCCTCAGAGGGCCTCTCAGGGCCTGAGAGTCCCTCAGAGGGCCTCTCAGGGCCTGAGAGTCCCTCAGAGGGCCTCTCAGGGCCTGAGAGTCCCTCAGAGGGCCTCTCAGGGCCTGAGAGTCCCTCAGAGGGCCTCTCAGGGCCTGAGAGTCCCTCAGAGGGCCTCTCAGGGCCTGAGAGTCCCTCAGAGGGCCTCTCAGGGCCTGAGAGTCCCTCAGAGGGCCTCTCAGGGCCTGAGAGTCCCTCAGAGGGCCTCTCAGGCCTGAGAGTCCCTCAGAGGGCCTCTCAGGGCCTGAGAGTCCTCAGAGTTGTTTTTTTTTTTTGGTTGCTCTTATGGACTGCGTAAACTGAGCACCTTTCCATTCGAAGTTCTACAAGTACCCCAAGGACCATCGGAACAGTTAGTCTTCCATGTTAAACTTTAAAAGTCCAGCTGTCTCTCTGGATAAGGAGTGTGCTTCAGACAGTTCCGCACACGTGTCTTGAACTCTCACTTTAGACCCAGTGAGAGTCTAACGTTGTCCATTGTTGCTCCCATGGACTGAGAACTTTAACTTCCTTCTCTTTCCAACATTTACAATAGTACATTCTGGATGCAGTTTATGGTGCAGACCATTCCATAAGCAGATCTTGAACTCCCTCCACTTTCCACCTCTCTGAGTAAAGCCTCCCTAACATGTGCGGAATAAAGCACATGTTAGAGAGTTGGCTCCCTCACTGACACTCTGCATACAGACTATGCTTCGCAGTGTTCCGCCTGCAGGTCTTGAACTCAGACCCACCGGAACCGCAACGCATGTCTTTACGCAGTGCGCCAGCCGAGCACTGACCATCAAGCCGCTCGAACTCCTAAAAGTACTCAAAGTCGGTCTTCCGTGTTTAACTTTAAAACTCCAGCTGTCACTCTGGATAAGAGGGTGCTTGGACAATTCCGCCTGCAGGTCTTGAACTCAGACCCATCGGAACCGCAACGCATGTCTTTACGCAGTGCGCCAACCGAGCACTCACCCATCAAGCCGCTCGAACTCCTAAAAGTACCTCAAAGTCGGTCTTCCGTTTAACTTTAAAACTCCAGCTGTCACTCTGGATAAAGAGGGTGCTTCAGACCATTCCGCCTGAAGGTCTTGAACTCAGACCCATCGGAACCACAACGCATGTCTTTACGCAGTGCGCCAACCGAGCACTCACCAATCAAACTGCTCGAACTCCTAAAAGTACCTCAAAGTCGGTCTTCCGTGTTTAACTTCAAAACTCCATCTATCACTCTGGATAAAGAGGGTGCTTCGGACCATTCCGCCTGCAGGTCTTGAACTCAGACCATCGGAACCGCAACGCATGTCTTTACGCAGTGCGCCAACCGAGCACTCACCCATCAAGCCGCTCGAACTCCTAAAAAGTACCTCAAAGTCGATCTTCCGTGTTTAACTTCAAAACTCCAGCTATCACTCTGGATAAAGAGGGTGCTTCGGACCGTTCCTCACCCGGGTCTTGAACTCAGACCCATCGGAACCGCAACGCATGTCTTTACGCAGTGCACCAACCGAGCACTCACCCATCAAGCCGCTCGAACTCCTAAAAGTACCTCAAAGTCGATCTTCCGTGTTTAACTTCAAAACTCCAGCTATCTGGATAAAGAGGGTACTTCGGACCGTTCCTCACCCGGTCTTGAACTCAGACCCATCGGAACCGCAACGCATGTCTTTACGCAGTGCGCCAACCGAGCACTCACCCATCAAGCAGCTCGAACTCCTAAAAGTACCTCAAAGTCGGTCTTCCGTGTTTGAGTCCCTCAGAGGGCCTCTCAGGGCCTGAGAGTCCCTCAGAGGGCCTCTCAGGGCCTGAGAGTCCCTCAGAGGGCCTCTCAGGGCCTGAGAGTCCCTCAGAGGGCCTCTCAGGGCCTGAGAGTCCCTCAGAGGGCCTCTCAGGGCCTGAGAGTCCCTCAGAGGGCCTCTCAGGGCCTGAGAGTCCCTCAGAGGGCCTCTCAGGGCCTGAGAGTCCCTCAGAGGGCCTCTCAGGGCCTGAGAGTCCCTCAGAGGGCCTCTCAGGGCCTGAGAGTCCCTCAGAGGGCCTCTCAGGGCCTGAGAGTCCCTCAGAGGGCCTCTCAGGGCCTGAGAGTCCTCAGAGGGCCTCTCAGGGCCTGAGAGTCCTCAGAGGGCCTCTCAGGGCCTGAGAGTCCCTCAGAGGGCCTCTCAGGGCCTGAGAGTCCCTCAGGGCCTCTCAGGGCCTGAGAGTCCCTCAGAGGGCCTCTCAGGGCCTGAGAGTCCCTCAGAGGGCCTCTCAGGGCCTGAGAGTCCCTCAGAGGGCCTCTCAGGGCCTGAGAGTCCCTCAGAGGCCTCTCAGGGCCTGAGAGTCCCTCAGAGGGCCTCTCAGGGCCTGAGAGTCCCTCAGAGGGCCTCTCAGGGCCTGAGAGTCCCTCAGAGGGCCTCTCAGGGCCTGAGAGTCCCTCAGAGGGCCTCTCAGGCCTGAGAGTCCCTCAGAGGGCCTCTCAGGGCCTGAGAGTCCCTCAGAGGGCCTCTCAGGGCCTGAGAGTCCCTCAGAGGGCCTCTCAGGGCCTGAGAGTCCCTCAGAGGGCCTCTCAGGGCCTGAGAGTCCCTCAGAGGGCCTCTCAGGGCCTGAGAGTCCCTCAGAGGGCCTCTCAGGGCCTGAGAGTCCCTCAGAGGGCCTCTCAGGGCCTGAGAGTCCCTCAGAGGGCCTCTCAGGGCCTGAGAGTCCTCAGAGGGCCTCTCAGGGCCTGAGAGTCCCTCAGAGGGCCTCTCAGGGCTGAGAGTCCCTCAGAGGGCCTCTCAGGGCCTGAGAGTCCCTCAGAGGGCCTCTCAGGGCCTGAGAGTCCCTCAGAGGGCCTCTCAGGGCCTGAGAGTCCCTCAGAGGGCCTCTCAGGGCCTGAGAGTCCCTCAGAGGGCCTCTCAGGGCCTGAGAGTCCCTCAGAGGGCTCTCAGGGCCTGAGAGTCCCTCAGAGGCCTCTCAGGCCTGAGAGTCCCTCAGAGGGCCTCTCAGGGCCTGAGAGTCCCTCAGAGGGCCTCTCAGGGCCTGAGAGTCCCTCAGAGGGCCTCTCAGGGCCTGAGAGTCCCTCAGAGGGCCTCTCAGGGCCTGAGAGTCCCTCAGAGGGCCTCTCAGGGCCTGAGAGTCCCTCAGAGGGCCTCTCAGGGCCTGAGAGTCCCTCAGAGGGCCTCTCAGGGCCTGAGAGTCCCTCAGAGGGCCTCTCAGGGCCTGAGAGTCCCTCAGAGGGCCTCTCAGGGCCTGAGAGTCCCTCAGAGGGCCTCTCAGGGCCTGAGAGTCCCTCAGAGGCCTCTCAGGGCCTGAGAGTCCCTCAGAGGGCCTCTCAGGGCCTGAGAGTCCCTCAGAGGGCCTCTCAGGGCCTGAGAGTCCCTCAGAGGGCCTCTCAGGGCCTGAGAGTCCCTCAGAGGGCCTCTCAGGGCCTGAGAGTCCCTCAGAGGGCCTCTCAGGGCCTGAGAGTCCCTCAGAGGGCCTCTCAGGGCCTGAGAGTCCCTCAGAGGGCCTCTCAGGGCCTGAGAGTCCCTCAGAGGGCCTCTCAGGGCCTGAGAGTCCCTCAGAGGGCCTCTCAGGGCCTGAGAGTCCCTCAGAGGGCCTCTCAGGGCCTGAGAGTCCCTCAGAGGGCCTCTCAGGGCCTGAGAGTCCCTCAGAGGGCCTCTCAGGGCCTGAGAGTCCCTCAGAGGGCCTCTCAGGGCCTGAGAGTCCCTCAGAGGGCCTCTCAGGGCCTGAGAGTCCCTCAGAGGGCCTCTCAGGGCCTGAGAGTCCCTCAGAAGGCCTCTCAGGGCCTGAGAGTCCCTCAGAAGGCCTCTCAGGGCCTGAGAGTCCCTCAGAGGGCCTCTCAGGGCCTGAGAGTCCCTCAGAGGGCCTCTCAGGGCCTGAGAGTCCCTCAGAGTTGTTTTTTTTTTTGGTTGCTCTTATGGACTGCGTAAACTGAGCACCTTTCCATTCGAAGTTCTACAAGTACCCCAAGGACCATCGGAACAGTTAGTCTTCCATGTTAAACTTTAAAAGTCCAGCTGTCTCTCTGGATAAGGAGTGTGCTTCAGACAGTTCCGCACACGTGTCTTGAACTCTCACTTTAGACCCAGTGAGAGTCTAACGTTGTCCATTGTTGCTCCCATGGACTGAGAACTTTAACTTCCTTCTCTTTCCAACATTTACAATAGTACATTCTGGATGCAGTTTATGGTGCAGACCATTCCATAAGCAGATCTTGAACTCCCTCCACTTTCCACCTCTCTGAGTAAAGCCTCCCTAACATGTGCGGAATAAAGCACATGTTAGAGAGTTGGCTCCCTCACTGACACTCTGCATACAGACTATGCTTCGCAGTGTTCCGCCTGCAGGTCTTGAACTCAGACCCACCAGAACCGCAACGCATGTCTTTACGCAGTGCGCCAGCCGAGCACTGACACATCAAGCCGCTCGAACTCCTAAAAGTACCTCAAAGTCGGTCTTCCGTGTTTAACTTTAAAACTCCAGCTGTCACTCTGGATAAAGAGGGTGCTTTGGACAATTCCGCCTGCAGGTCTTGAACTCAGACCCATCGGAACCGCAACGCATGTCTTTACGCAGTGCGCCAACCGAGCACTCACCCATCAAGCCGCTCGAACTCCTAAAAGTACCTCAAAGTCGGTCTTCCGTGTTTAACTTTAAAACTCCAGCTGTCACTCTGGATAAAGAGGGTGCTTTGGACAATTCCGCCTGCAGGTCTTGAACTCAGACCCATCGGAACCGCAACGCATGTCTTTACGCAGTGCGCCAACCGAGCACTCACCCATCAAGCCGCTCGAACTCCTAAAGTTCCTCAAAGTCGGTCTTCCGTGTTTAACTTTAAAACTCCAGCTGTCACTCTGGATAAAGAGGGTGCTTCAGACCATTCCGCCTGAAGGTCTTGAACTCAGACCCATCGGAACCACAACGCATGTCTTTACGCAGTGCGCCAACCGAGCACTCACCAATCAAACTGCTCGAACTCCTAAAAGTACCTCAAAGTCGGTCTTCCGTGTTTAACTTCAAACTCCATCTATCACTCTGGATAAAGAGGGTGCTTCGGACCATTCCGCCTGCAGGTCTTGAACTCAGACCCATCGGAACCGCAACGCATGTCTTACGCAGTGCACCAACCGAGCACTCACCCATCAAGCCGCTCGAACTCCTAAAAGTACCTCAAAGTCGATCTTCCATGTTTAACTTCAAAACTCCAGCTATCACTCTGGATAAAGGGGGTGCTTGGGACCGTTCCTCACCCGGGTCTTGAACTCAGACCCATCGGAACCGCAACGCATGTCTTTACGCAGTGCACCAACCGAGCACTCACCATCAAGCCGCTCGAACTCCTAAAAGTACCTCAAAGTCGATCTTCCGTGTTTAACTTCAAAACTCCAGCTATCTGGATAAAGAGGGTCCTTCGTACCGTTCCTCACCCGGGTCTTGAACTCAGACCCATCGGAACCGCAACGCATGTCTTTACGCAGTGCGCCAACCGAGCACTCACCCATCAAGCTGCTCGAACTCCTAAAAGTACCTCAAAGTCGGTCTTCCGTGTTTAACTTCAAAACTCCAGCTGTCACTCTGGATAAGAGGGTGCTTCGGACCATTCCGCCTGCAGGTCTTGAACTCAGACCCATCGGAAACGCAACGCATGTCTTTACGCAGTGCACCAACCGAGCACTCACCCATCAAGCCGCTCGAACTCCTAAAAGTACCTCAAAGTCGATCTTCCGTGTTTAAATTCAAACTCCAGCTATCACTCTAGATAAAGAGGGTGCTTCGGACCGTTCCTCACCCGGGTCTTGAACTCAGACCCATCGGAACCGCAACGCATGTCTTTACGCAGTGCACCAACCGAGCACTCACCCATCAAGCCGCTCGAACTCCTAAAAGTACCTCAAAGTCGATCTTCCGTGTTTAACTTCAAAACTCCAGCTATCTGGATAAAGAGGGTACTTCGGACCGTTCCTCACCCGGTCTTGAACTCAGACCAATCGGAACCGCAACGCATGTCTTTACGCAGTGCGCCAACCGAGCACTCACCCATCAAGCTGCTCGAACTCCTAAAAGTACCTCAAAGTCGGTCTTCCGTGTTTAACTTCAAAACTCCAGCTGTCACTCTGGATAAAGAGGGTGCTTCGGACCATTCCGCCTGCAGGTCTTGAACTCAGACCCATCGGAACCGCAACGCATGTCTTTACGCAGTGCACCAACCGAGCACTCACCCATCAAGCCGCTCGAACTCCTAAAAGTACCTCAAAGTCGATCTTCCGTGTTTAACTTCAAAACTCCAGCTATCACTCTAGATAAGAGGGTGCTTCGGACCGTTCCTCACCCGGGTCTTGAACTCAGACCCATCGAAACGCAACGCATGTCTTTACGCAGTGCGCCAACCGAGCACTCACCCATCAAGCCGCTCGAACTCCTAAAAGTACCTCAAAGTCGTCTTCCGTGTTTAACTTTAAAACTCCAGCTGTCACTCTGGATAAAGAGGGTGCTTTGGACAATTCCGCCTGCAGGTCTTGAACTCAGACCCATCGGAACCGCAACGCATGTCTTTACGCAGTGCGCCAACCGAGCACTCACCCATCAAGCCGCTCGAACTCCTAAAAGTTCCTCAACGTCGGTCTTCCGTGTTTAACTTTAAAACTCCAGCTGTCACTCTGGATAAAGAGGGTGCTTCAGACCATTCCGCCTGAAGGTCTTGAACTCAGACCCATCGAAACCGCAACGCATGTCTTTACGCAGTGCGCCAACCGAGCACTCACCCATCAACCGCTCGAACTCCTAAAAGTACCTCAAAGTCGATCTTCCGTGTTTAACTTCAAACTCCAGCTGTCACTCTGGATAAAGAGGGTGCTTCCGTCCGTTCCGCACCCGGGTCTTGAACTCAGACCCATCGGAACCGCAACGCATGTCTTTACGCAGTGCACCAACCGAGCACTCACCCATCAAGCCGCTCGAACTCCTAAAAGTACCTCAAAGTCGGTCTTCCGTGTTTAACTTCAAAACTCCATCTATCACTCTGGATAAAGAGGGTGCTTCGGGACCATTCCGCCTGCAGGTCTTGAAGTCAGACCCATCGGAACCGCAACGCATGTCTTTACGCAGTGCACCAACCGAGCACTCACCCATCAAGCCGCTCGAACTCCTAAAAGTACCTCAAAGTCGGTCTTCCGTGTTTAACTTCAAAACTCCATCTATCACTCTGGATAAAGAGGGTGCTTCGACCATTCCGCCTGCAGGTCTTGAAGTCAGACCCATCGGAACCGCAACGCATGTCTTTACGCAGTGCACCAACCGAGCACTCACCCATCAAGCCGCTCGAACTCCTAAAAGTACCTCAAAGTCGATCTTCCGTGTTTAACTTCAAAACTCCAGCTGTCACTCTGGATAAAGAGGGTGCTTTGGACAATTCCGCCTGCAGGTCTTGAACTCAGACCCATCGGAACCGCAACGCATGTCTTTACGCAGTGCGCCAACCGAGCACTCACCCATCAAGCCGCTCGAACTCCTAAAAGTACCTCAAAGTCGGTCTTCCGTGTTTAACTTTAAAACTCCAGCTGTCACTCTGGATAAAGAGGGTGCTTTGGACAATTCCGCCTGCAGGTCTGAACTCAGACCCATCGGAACCGCAAACGCATGTCTTTACGCAGTGCGCCAACCGAGCACTCACCCTCAAGCCGCTCGAACTCCTAAAAGTTCCTCAACGTCGGTCTCCGTGTTTAACTTTAAAACTCCAGCTGTCACTCTGGATAAAGAGGGTGCTTCAGACCATTCCGCCTGAAGGTCTTGAACTCAGACCCATCGGAACCGCAACACATGTCTTTACGCAGTGCGCCAACCGAGCACTCACACATCAAGCCGCTCGAACTCCTAAAAGTACCTCAAAGTCGGTCTTCCGTGTTTAACTTTAAAACTCCAGCTGTCACTCTGGATAAAGAGGGTGCTTCAGACCATTCCGCCTGAAGTCTTGAACTCAGACCCATCGGAACCACAACGCATGTCTTTACGCAGTGCGCAACCGAGCACTCACCAATCAAACTGCTCGAACTCCTAAAAGTACCTCAAAGTCGGTCTTCCGTGTTTAACTTCAAAACTCCATCTATCACTCTGGATAAAGAGGTGCTTCGGACCATTCCGCCTGCAGGTCTTGAACTCAGACCCATCGGAACCACAACGCATGTCTTTACGCAGTGCACCAACCGAGCACTCACCCATCAAGCCGCTCGAACTCCTAAAAGTACCTCAAAGTCGATCTTCCATGTTAACTTCAAAACTCAGCTATCACTCTGGATAAAGGGGGTGCTTGGGACCGTTCCTCACCCGGGTCTTGAACTCAGACCATCGGAACCGCAACGCATGTCTTTACGCAGGCACCAACCGAGCACTCACCCATCAAGCCGCTCGAACTCCTAAAAGTACCTCAAAGTCGATCTTCCGTGTTTAACTTCAAAACTCCAGCTATCTGGATAAAGAGGGTCCTTCGTACCGTTCCTCACCCGGGTCTTGAACTCAGACCCATCGGAACCGCAACGCATGTCTTTACGCAGTGCGCCAACCGAGCACTCACCCATCAAGCTGCTCGAACTCCTAAAGTACCTCAAAGTCGGTCCGTGTTTAACTTCAAAACTCCAGCTGTCACTCTGGATAAAGAGGTGCTTCGGACCATTCCGCCTGCAGGTCTTGAACTCAGACCCATCGAACCGCAACGCATGTCTTTACGCAGTGCACCAACCGAGCACTCACCCATCAAGCCGCTCGAACTCCAAAAGACCTCAAAGTCGATCTTCCGTGTTTAAATTCAAACTCCAGCTATCACTCTAGATAAAGAGGGTGCTTCGGACCGTTCCTCACCCGGGTCTTGAACTCAGACCCATCGGAACCGCACGCATGTCTTTACGCAGTGCACCAACCGAGCACTCACCCATCAAGCCGCTCGAACTCCTAAAAGTACCTCAAAGTCGATCTTCCGTGTTTAACTTCAAAACTCCGCTATCTGGATAAAGGGTACTCGGACGTTCCTCACCCGGTCTTGAACTCAGACCCATCGGAACCGCAACGCATGTCTTTACGCAGTGCGCCAACCGAGCACTCACCCATCAAGCTGCTCGAACTCCTAAAAGTACCTCAAAGTCGGTCTTCCGTGTTTAACTTCAAAACTCCAGCTGTCACTCTGGATAAAGAGGGTGCTTCGGACCATTCCGCCTGCAGGTCTTGAACTCAGACCCATCGGAACCGCAACGCATGTCTTTAGCAGTGCACCAACCGAGCACTCACCCATCAAGCCGCTCGAACTCCTAAAAGTACCTCAAAGTCGATCTTCCGTGTTTAACTTCAAAACTCCAGCTATCACTCTAGATAAAGAGGGTGCTTCGGACCGTTCCTCACCCGGTCTTGAACTCAGACCCATCGGAAACGCACGCATGTCTTTACGCAGTGCGCCAACCGAGCACTCACCCATCAAGCCGCTCGAACTCCTAAAGTACCTCAAAGTCGGTCTTCCGTGTTTAACTTTAAAACTCCAGCTGTCCTCTGGATAAAGAGGGTGCTTTGGACAATTCCGCCTGCAGGTCTTGAACTCAGACCCTCGAACCGCAACGCATGTCTTTACGCAGTGCGCCAACCGAGCACTCACCCATCAAGCCGCTCGAACTCCTAAAAGTTCCTCAACGTCGGTCCTTCCGTGTTTAACTTTAAAACTCCAGCTGTCACTCTGGAAAGAGGGTGCTTCAGACCATTCCGCCTGAAGGTCTTGAACTCAGACCCATCGAAACCGCAACGCATGTCTTTACGCAGTGCGCCAACCGAGCACTCACCCATCAAACCGCTCGAACTCCTAAAAGTACCTCAAAGTCGATCTTCCTGTTTAACTTCAAAACTCCAGCTGTCACTCTGGATAAAGAGGGTGCTTCCGTCCGTTCCGCACCCGGGTCTTGAACTCAGACCCATCGGAACCGCAACGCATGTCTTTACGCAGTGCGCCAACCGAGCACTCACCCATCAAGCCGCTCGAACTCCTAAAAGTACCTCAAGTCGGTCTTTCCGTGTTTAACTTCAAAACTCCATCTATCACTCTGATAAAGAGGGTGCTTTCGGACCATTCGCCTGCAGGTCTTGAAGTCAGACCCATCGGAACCGCAACGCATGTCTTTACGCAGTGCACCAACCGAGCACTCACCCATCAAGCCCGCTCGAACTCCTAAAGTACCTCAAAGTCGATCTTCCGTGTTTAACTTCAAAACTCCAGCTATCACTCTGGATAAAGGGGGTGCTTGGACCGTTCCTCACCCGGGTCTTGAACTCAGACCCATCGGAACCGCAACGCATGTCTTTACGCAGTGCACCACCGAGCACTCACCCATCAAGCCGCTCGAACTCCTAAAAGTACCTCAAAGTCGCTCTTCCGTGTTTAACTTCAAAACTCCAGCTATCTGGATAAAGAGGGTACTTCGGACCGTTCCTCACCCGGGTCTTGAACTCAGACCCATCGGAACCGCAACGCATGTCTTTACGCAGTGCGCCAACCGAGCACTCACCCATCAAGCTGCTCGAACTCCTAAAAGTACCTCAAAGTCGGTCTTCCGTGTTTAACTTCAAAAACTCCAGCTGTCACTCTGGATAAAGAGGGTGCTTCGGACCATTCCGCCTGAAGGTCTTGAACTCAGACCCATCGGAACCTCAACGCATGTCTTTACGCAGTGCACCAACCGAGCACTCACCCATCAACCGCTCGAACTCCTAAAAGTACCTCAAAGTCGATCTTCGTGTTTAACTTCAAACTCCAGCTATCTGGATAAAGAGGGTACTTCGGACCGTTCCTCACCCGGGTCTTGAACTCAGACCCATCGGAACCGCAACGCATGTCTTTTACGCAGTGCGCCAACCGAGCACTCACCCATCAAGCTGCTCGAACTCCTAAAAGTACCTCAAAGTCGGTCTTCCGTGTTTAACTTCAAAACTCCAGCTGTCACTCTGGATAAAGAGGTGCTTCGGACCATTCCGCCTGCAGGTCTTGAACTCAGACCCATCGGAACCGCAACGCATGTCTTTACGCAGTGCACCAACCGGCACTCACCCATCAAGCCGCTCGAACTCCTAAAAGTACCTCAAAGTCGATCTTCCGTGTTTAACTTCAAAACTCAGCTATCACTCTAGATAAGAGAGTGTGCTTCGGACCGTTCCTCACCCGGGTCTTGAACTCAGACCCATCGGAACCGCAACGCATGTCTTTACGCAGTGCACCAACCGAGCACTCACCCATGAAGCCGCTCGAACTCCTAAAAGTACCTCAAAGTCGATCTTCCGTGTTTAACTTCAAAACTCCAGCTATCACTCTAGATAAAGAGGGTGCTTCGGACCGTTCCTCACCCGGGTCTTGAACTCAGACCCATCGGAACCGCAACGCATGTCTTTACGCAGTGCACCAACGAGCACTCACCATCAAGCCGCTCGACTCCTAAAAGTACCTCAAAGTCGATCTTCCGTGTTTAACTTCAAAACTCCAGCTATCTGGATAAAGAGGGTACTTCGGACCGTTCCGCAACCGGGTCTTGAACTCAGACCCATCGGAACCGCAACGCATGTCTTTACGCAGTGCGCCAACCGAGCACTCACCCATAAAGCTGCTCGAACTCCTAAAAGTACCTCAAAGTCGGTCTTCCGTGTTTAACTTCAAAACTCCAGCTGTCACTCTGGATAAAGAGGGTGCTTCGGACCATTCCGCCTGCAGGTCTTGAACTCAGACCCATCGGAACCGCAACGCATGTCTTTACGCAGTGCGCCAACCGAGCACTCACCCATCAAGCCGCTCGAACTCCTAAAAGTACCTCAAAGTCGGTCTTCCGTGTTTAACTTTAAAACTCCAGCTGTCACTCTGGATAAAGAGGGTGCTTTGGACAATTCCGCCTGCAGGTCTTGAACTCAGACCCATCGGAACCGCAACGCATGTCTTTACACAGTGCGCCAACCGAGCACTCACCCATCAAGCCGCTCGAACTCTAAAGTTCCTCAAAGTCGGTCTTCCGTGTTTAACTTTAAAACTCCAGCTGTCACTCTGGATAAAGGGGTGCTTAAGACCATTCCGCCTGCAGGTCTTGAACTCAGACCCATCGGAACCGCAACGCATGTCTTTACGCAGTGCACCAACCGAGCACTCACCCATCAAGCCGCTCGAACTCCTAAAAGTACCTCAAAGTCGATCTTCCGTGTTTAACTTCAAAACTACAGCTATCTGGATAAAGAGGGTACTTCGGACCGTTCCTCACCCGGGTCTTGAACTCAGACCCATCGGAACCGCAACGCATGTCTTTACGCAGTGCGCCAACCGAGCACTCACCCATCAAGCTGCTCGAACTCCTAAAAGTACCTCAAAGTCGGTCTTCCGTGTTTAACTTCAAAACTCCAGCTGTCACTCTGGATAAAGAGGGTTCTTCGGACCATTCCGCCTGCAGGTCTTGAACTCAGACCCATCGGAACCGCAACGCATGTCTTTACGCAGTGCACCAACCGAGCACTCACCCATCAAGCCGCTCGAACTCCTAAAAGTACCTCAAAGTCGATCTTCCGTGTTTAACTTCAAAACTCCAGCTATCACTCTAGATAAAGAGGGTGCTTCGGACCGTTCCTCACCCGGGTCCTGAACTCAGACCCATCGGAACCGCAACGCATGTCTTTACGCAGTGCGCCAACCGAGCACTCACCCATCAAGCTGCTCGAACTCCTAAAAGTACCTCAAAGTCGGTCTTCCGTGTTTAACTTCAAAACTCCAGCTGTCACTCTGGATAAAGAGGGTGCTTCGGACCATTCCGCCTGCAGGTCTTGAACTCAGACCCATCGGAACCGCAACGCATGTCTTTACGCAGTGCACCAACCGAGCACTCACCCATCAAGCCGCTCGAACTCCTAAAAGTACCTCAAAGTCGATCTTCCGTGTTTAACTTCAAAACTCCAGCTGTCACTCTGGATAAAGAGGGTGCTTCCGTCCGTTCCGCACCCGGGTCTTGAAGTCAGACCCATCGGAACCGCAACACATGTCTTTACGCAGTGCGCCAACCGAGCACTCACACATCAAGCCGCTCGAACTCCTAAAAGTACCTCAAAGTCGGTCTTCCGTGTTTAACTTCAAAACTCCATCTATCACTCTGGATAAAGAGGGTGCTTCGGACCATTCCGCCTGCAGGTCTTGAACTCAGACCCATCGGAACCGCAACGCATGTCTTTACGCAGTGCACCAACCGAACACTCACCCATCAAGCCGCTCGAACTCCTAAAAGTACTCAATCGATCTTCCGTGTTTAACTTCAAAACTCCAGCTATCACTCTGGATAAATGGGGTGCTTGGGACCGTTCCTCACCCGGGTCTTGAACTCAGACCCACCGGAACCGCAACGCATGTCTTTACGCAGTGCGCCAGCCGAGCACTGACACATCAAGCCGCTCGAACTCCTAAAAGTACCTCAAAGTCGGTCTTCCGTGTTTAACTTTAAAACTCCAGCTGTCACTCTGGATAAGAGGGTGCTTTGGACAATTCCGCCTGCAGGTCTTGAACTCAGACCCATCGGAACCGCAACGCATGTCTTTACGCAGTGCGCCAACCGAGCACTCACCCATCAAGCCGCTCGAACTCCTAAAAGTTCCTCAACGTCGGTCTTCCGTGTTTAACTTTAAAACTCCAGCTGTCACTCTGGATAAAGAGGGTGCTTCAGACCATTCCGCCTGAAGGTCTTGAACTCAGACCCATCGAAACCGCAACGCATGTCTTTACGCAGTGCGCCAACCGAGCACTCACCATCAAACCGCTCGAACTCCTAAAAGTACCTCAAAGTCGATCTTCCGTGTTTAACTTCAAAACTCCAGCTGTCACTCTGGATAAAGAGGGTGCTTCAGACCATTCCGCCTGAAGGTCTTGAACTCAGACCCATCGGAACCACAACGCATGTCTTTACGCAGTGCGCCAACCGAGCACTCACCAATCAAACTGCTCGAACTCCTAAAAGTACCTCAAAGTCGGTCTCCGTGTTTAACTTCAAAACTCCAGCTATCACTCTGGATAAAGAGGGTGCTTCGGACCATTCCGCCTGCAGGTCTTGAACTCAGACACATCGGAACCACAACGCATGTCTTTACGCAGTGCGCCAACCGAGCACTCACCCATCAAGCCGCTCGAACTCCTAAAAGTACCTCAAAGTCGATCTTCCGTGTTAACTTCAAAACTCCAGCTATCACTCTGGATAAAGGGGGTGCTTGGGACCGTTCCTCACCCGGGTCTTGAACTCAGACCCATCGGAACCGCAACGCATGTCTTTACGCAGTGCACCAACCGAGCACTCACCCATCAAGCCGCTCGAACTCCTAAAAGTACCTCAAAGTCGATCTTCCGTGTTTAACTTCAAAACTCCAGCTATCTGGATAAAGAGGGTACTTCGGACCGTTCCTCACCCGGGTCTTGAACTCAGACCCATCGGAACCGCAACGCATGTCTTTACGCAGTGCGCCAACCGAGCACTCACCCATCAAGCTGCTCGAACTCCTAAAAGTACCTCAAAGTCGGTCTTCCGTGTTTAACTTCAAAACTCCAGCTATCTGGATAAAGAGGGTACTTCGGACCGTTCCTCACCCGGGTCTTGAACTCAGACCCATCGGAACCGCAACGCATGTCTTTACGCAGTGCGCCAACCGAGCACTCACCCATCAAGCTGCTCGAACTCCTAAAAGTACCTCAAAGTCGGTCTTCCGTGTTAACTTCAAAACTCCAGCTGTCACTCTGGATAAAGAGGTGCTTCGGACCATTCCGCCTGCAGGTCTTGAACTCAGACCCATCGGAAACGCAACGCATATCTTTACGCAGTGCACCAACCGAGCACTCACCCATCAAGCCGCTCGAACTCCTAAAAGTACCTCAAAGTCGATCTTCCGTGTTTAACTTCAAAACTCCAGCTATCACTCTAGATAAAGAGGGTGCTTCGGACCGTTCCTCACCCGGGTCTTGAACTCAGACCCATCGGAACCGCAACGCATGTCTTTACGCAGTGCGCCAACCGAGCACTCACCCATCAAGCAGCTCGAACTCCTAAAGTACCTCAAAGTCGGTCTTCCGTGTTTGAGTCCCTCAGAGGGCCTCTCAGGCCTGAGTGAGAGTCCCTCAGAGGGCCTCTCAGGGCGTGAGAGTCCCTCAGAGGGCCTCTCAGGGCCTGAGAGTCCCTCAGAGTTGTTTTTTTTTTTGGTTGCTCTTATGGACTGCGTAAACTGAGCACCTTTCCATTCGAAGTTCTACAAGTACCCCAAGGACCATCGGAACAGTTAGTCTTCCATGTTAAACTTTAAAAGTCCAGCTGTCTCTCTGGATAAGGAGTGTGCTTCAGACAGTTCCGCACACGTGTCTTGAACTCTCACTTTAGACCCAGTGAGAGTCTAACGTTGTCCATTGTTGCTCCCATGGACTGAGAACTTTAACTTCCTTCTCTTTCCAACATTTACAATAGTACATTCTGGATGCAGTGTATGGTGCAGACCATTCCATAAGCAGATCTTGAACTCCCTCCCCTTTCCACCTCTCTGAGTAAAGCCTCCCTAACATGTGCGGAATAAAGCACATGTTAGAGAGTTGGCTCCCTCACTGACACTCTGCATACAGACTATGCTTCGCAGTGTTCCGCCTGCAGGTCTTGAACTCAGACCCATCGGAACCGCAACGCATGTCTTTACGCAGTGTGCCAACCGAGCACTCACCCATCAAGCCGCTCGAACTCCTAAAGTACCTCAAAGTCGGTCTTCCGTGTTTAACTTTAAAACTCCAGCTGTCACTCTGGATAAAGAGGGTGCTTTGGACAATTCCGCCTGCAGGTCTTGAACTCAGACCCATCGGAACCGCAACGCATGTCTTTACGCAGTGCGCCAACCGAGCACTCACCCATCAAGCCGCTCGAACTCCTAAAAGTTCCTCAAAGTCGTCTTCCGTGTTTAACTTTAAAACTCCAGCTGTCACTCTGGATAAAGAGGGTGCTTCAGACCATTCCGCCTGAAGGTCTTGAACTCAGACCCATCGAAACCGCAACGCATGTCTTTACGCAGTGCGCCAACCGAGCACTCACCCATCAAACCGCTCGAACTCCTAAAAGTACCTCAAAGTCGATCTTCCGTGTTTAACTTCAAACCTCCAGCTGTCACTCTGGATAAAGAGGGTGCTTCCGTCCGTTCCGCACCCGGGTCTTGAAGTCAGACCCATCGGAACCGCAACACATGTCTTTACGCAGTGCGCCAACCGAGCACTCACACATCAAGCCGCTCGAACTCCTAAAAGTACCTCAAAGTCGGTCTTCCGTGTTTAACTTTAAAACTCCAGCTGTCACTCTGGATAAAGAGGGTGCTTCAGACCATTCCGCCTGAAGGTCTTGAACTCAGACCCATCGGAACCACAACGCATGTCTTTACGCAGTGCGCCAACCGAGCACTCACCAATCAAACTGCTCGAACTCCTAAAAGTACCTCAAGTCGGTCTTCCGTGTTTAACTTCAAACTCCATCTATCACTCTGGATAAAGAGGGTGCTTCGGACCATTCCGCCTGCAGGTCTTGAACTCAGACCCATCGGAACCGCAACGCATGTCTTTACGCAGTGCACCAACCGAGCACTCACCCATCAAGCCGCTCGAACTCCTAAAAGTACCTCAAAGTCGATCTTCCGTGTTTAACTTCAAAACTCCAGCTATCACTCTGGATAAAGGGGGTGCTTCGGACCGTTCCTCACCCGGGTCTTGAACTCAGACCCATCGGAACCGCAACGCATGTCTTTACGCAGTGCACCAACCGAGCACTCACCCATCAAGCCGCTCGAACTCCTAAAGTACCTCAAAGTCGATCTTCCGTGTTTAACTTCAAAACTCCAGCTATCTGGATAAAGAGGGTACTTCGGACCGTTCCTCACCCGGGTCTTGAACTCAGACCCATCGGAACCGCAACGCATGTCTTTACGCAGTGCGCCAACCGAGCACTCACCCATCAAGCTGCTCGAACTCCTAAAAGTACCTCAAAGTCGGTCTTCCGTGTTTAACTTCAAAACTCCAGCTGTCACTCTGGATAAAGAGGGTGCTTCGGACCATTCCGCCTGCAGGTGTTGAACTCAGACCCATCGGAACCGCAACGCATGTCTTTACGCAGTGCACCACCGAGCACTCACCCATCAAGCCGCTCGAACTCCTAAAAGTACCTCAAAGTCGATCTTCCGTGTTTAACTTCAAAACTCCAGCTATCACTCTAGATAAAGAGGGTGCTTCGGACCGTTCCTCACCCGGGTCTTGAACTCAGACCCATCGGAACCGCAACGCATGTCTTTACGCAGTGCGCCAACCGAGCACTCACCCATCAAGCAGCTCGAACTCCTAAAAGTACCTCAAAGTCGATCTTCCGTGTTTTTCAAAACTCCAGCTATCACTCTGGATAAAGAGGGTGCTTCGGACCGTTCCTCACTTGGGTCTTGAACTCAGACCCATAGGAACCGCAACGCATGTCTTTACGCAGTGCGCCAACCGAGCACTCGCCCATCAAGCCGCTCGAACTCCTAAAAGTACCTCAACGTCGGTCTTCCGTGTTTGAGTCCCTCAGAGGGCCTCTCAGGGCCTGAGTGAGAGTCCCTCTGAGGGACTCTCAGGGCCTGAGAGGCCCTCAGAGGGCCTCTCAGGGCCTGAGAGAGAGTCCCTCAGAGGGCCTCTCAGGGCCTGAGAGAGAGTCCCTCAGAGGGCCTCTCAGGGCCTGAGTGAGAGTCCCTCAGAGGGCCTCTCAGGGCCTGAGTGAGAGTCCCTCAGAGTTGTTTTTTTTTTTTGGTTGCTCTATGGACTGCGTAAACTGAGCACCTTTCCATTCGAAGTTCTACAAGTACCCCAAGGACCATCGGAACAGTTAGTCTTCCATGTTAAACTTTAAAAGTCCAGCTGTCTCTCTGGATAAGGAGTGTGCTTCAGACAGTTCCGCACACGTGTCTTGAACTCTCACTTTAGACCCAGTGAGAGTCTAACGTTGTCCATTGTTGCTCCCATGGACTGAGAACTTTAACTTCCTTCTCTTTCCAACATTTACAATAGTACATTCTGGATGCAGTGTATGGTGCAGACCATTCCATAAGCAGATCTTGAACTCCCTCCACTTTCCACCTCTCTGAGTAAAGCCTCCCTAACATGTGCGGAATAAAGCACATGTTAGAGAGTTGGCTCCCTCACTGACACTCTGCATACAGACTATGCTTCGCAGTGTTCCGCCTGCAGGTCTTGAACTCAGACCCACCGGAACCGCAACGCATGTCTTTACGCAGTGCGCCAGCCAAGCACTGACCCATCAAGCCGCTCGAACTCCTAAAAGTACCTCAAAGTCGGTCTTCCGTGTTTAACTTTAAAACTCCAGCTGTCACTCTGGATAAAGAGGGTGCTTTGGACAATTCCGCCTGCAGGTCTTGAACTCAGACCCATCGGAACCGCAACGCATGTCTTTACGCAGTGCGCCAACCGAGCACTCCCCATCAAGCCGCTCGAACTCCTAAAAGTACCTCAAAGTCGGTCTTCCGTGTTTAACTTTAAAACTCCAGTTGTCACTCTGGATAAAGAGGGTGCTTTGGACAATTCCGCCTGCAGGTCTTGAACTCAGACCCATCGGAACCGCAACGCATGTCTTTACGCAGTGCGCCAACCGAGCACTCACCCATCAAGCCGCTCGAACTCCTAAAAGTTCCTCAAAGTCGGTCTTCCGTGTTTAACTTTAAAACTCCAGCTGTCACTCTGGATAAAGAGGGTGCTTTGGACAATTCCGCCTGAAGGTCTTGAACTCAGACCCATCGAAACCGCAACGCATGTCTTTACGCAGTGCGCCAACCGAGCACTCACCCATCAAACCGCTCGAACTCCTAAAAGTACCTCAAAGTCGATCTTCCGTGTTTAACTTCAAAACTCCAGCTGTCACTCTGGATAAAGAGGGTGCTTCCGTCCGTTCTGCACCCGGGTCTTGAAGTCAGACCCATCGGAACCGCAACACATGTCTTTACGCAGTGCGCCAACCGAGCACTCACACATCAAGCCGCTCGAACTCCTAAAAGTACCTCAAAGTCGGTCTTCCGTGTTTAACTTTAAAACTCCAGCTGTCACTCTGGATAAAGAGGGTGCTTCAGACCATTCCGCCTGAAGGTCTTGAACTCAGACCCATCGGAACCACAACGCATGTCTTTACGCAGTGCGCCAACGAGCACTCACCAATCAAACTGCTCGAACTCCTAAAAGTACCTCAAAGTCGGTCTTCCATGTTTAACTTCAAAACTCCATCTATCACTCTGGATAAAGAGGGTGCTTCGGACCATTCCGCCTGCAGGTCTTGAACTCAGACCCATCGGAACCGCAACGCATGTCTTTACGCAGTGCACCAACCGAGCACTCACCCATCAAGCCGCTCGAACTCCTAAAGTACCTCAAAGTCGATCTTCCGTGTTTAACTTCAAAACTCCAGCTATCACTCTGGATAAAGGGGGTGCTTCGGACCGTTCCTCACCCGGGTCTTGAACTCAGACCCATCGGAACCGCAACGCATGTCTTTACGCAGTGCACCAACCGAGCACTCACCCATCAAGCCGCTCGAACTCCTAAAAGTACCTCAAAGTCGATCTTCCGTGTTTAACTTCAAAACTCCAGCTATCTGGATAAAGAGGGTACTTCGGACCGTTCCTCACCCGGGTCTTGAACTCAGACCCATCGGAACCGCAACGCATGTCTTTACGCAGTGCGCCAACCGAGCACTCACCCATCAAGCTGCTCGAACTCCTAAAAGTACCTCAAAGTCGGTCTTCCGTGTTTAACTTCAAAACTCCAGCTGTCACTCTGGATAAAGAGGGTGCTTCGGACCATTCCGCCTGCAGGTCTTGAACTCAGACCCATCGGAACCGCAACGCATGTCTTTACGCAGTGCACCAACCGAGCACTCACCCATCAAGCCGCTCGAACTCCTAAAAGTACCTCAAAGTCGATCTTCCGTGTTTAACTTCAAAACTCCAGCTATCACTCTAGATAAAGAGGGTGCTTCGGACCGTTCCTCACCGGGTCTTGAACTCAGACCCATCGGAACCGCAACGCATGTCTTTACGCAGTGCGCCAACCGAGCACTCACCCATCAAGCAGCTCGAACTCCTAAAAGTACCTCAAAGTCGGTCTTCCGTGTTTGAGTCCCTCAGAGGGCCTCTCAGGGCCTGAGAGTCCCTCAGAGGGCCTCTCAGGGCGAGAGAGTCCCTCAGAGGGCCTCTCAGGGCCTGAGAGTCCCTCAGAGGGCCTCTCAGGGCGAGAGAGTCCCTCAGAGGGCCTCTCTGAGTGACTCTCCTGAGAGGCACTCTGAGTGACTCTCCTGAGAGGCACTCTGAGTGACTCTCCTGAGAGGCACTCTGAGTGACTCTCCTGAGAGGCACTCTGAGTGACTCTCCTGAGAGGCACTCTGAGTGACTCTCCTGAGAGGCACTCTGAGTGACTCTCCTGAGAGGCACTCTGAGTGACTCTCCTGAGAGGCACTCTGAGTGACTCTCCTGAGAGGCACTCTGAGTGACTCTCCTGAGAGGCACTCTGAGTGACTCTCCTGAGAGGCACTCTGAGTGACTCTCCTGAGAGGCACTCTGAGTGACTCTCCTGAGAGGCACTCTGAGTGACTCTCCTGAGAGGCACTCTGAGTGACTCTCCTGAGAGGCACTCTGAGTGACTCTCCTGAGAGGCACTCTGAGTGACTCTCCTGAGAGGCACTCTGAGTGACTCTCCTGAGAGGCACTCTGAGTGACTCTCCTGAGAGGCACTCTGAGTGACTCTCCTGAGAGGCACTCTGAGTGACTCTCCTGAGAGGCACTCTGAGTGACTCTCCTGAGAGGCACTCTGAGTGACTCTCCTGAGAGGCACTCTGAGTGACTCTCCTGAGAGGCACTCTGAGTGACTCTCCTGAGAGGCACTCTGAGTGACTCTCCTGAGAGGCACTCTGAGTGACTCTCCTGAGAGGCACTCTGAGTGACTCTCCTGAGAGGCACTCTGAGTGACTCTCCTGAGAGGCACTCTGAGTGACTCTCCTGAGAGGCACTCTGAGTGACTCCCCTGTCGTGGTCCCTGGAAAGGAGGGCGAGTGCATTTCCCTCCTTTAGAGGGAGGAATCAATTCCCCTATCCTAGCCGGCCAGTGCCTCCACCGAGGGCTCCTCGTTTCTATGGTCCCCAGCCCGTTCTTATGCCTCAGTTGTGCGTGGTAATTATCCATGCAGGGGCAGGAGAGGTTTTTCTCCTTCAAATAGAGAGACTGATGTTAGGCGGGAACCTGCTGACCCTCAATTTGGGGCTTTGGTGCGCAAACTACATACAATCATAAAAACGGTTCATCATCTTCAAAATGTGACCCCTGAACCCGATAAGCCGGAACCACGCATGATTTCTGGAATGGTTGAGACCCTAGCTGGATGATTAAACCAGCTTTACCGACCCGTCAAACCATGGATTTGATCGTAGGAAATGCTAAAAATTGGGGTCAGGTGACTTACGAGATCTTAATACAGCACTATGAGGAAACCTTGGAACATCTTTTGGATGACTTACCGGCTCTTTTGGTCCCACAGTGGAAGGAGGCTTTTGAGGTGGCAGTTCGATGGGCAAAAAGGAATTTGTCCAGAATAAACGGGATGAAATAGATCATGCTGAGGCCTTAATCTTGGCGAGAGTAGGCCCAACGGAACCTACCCGCCAGGAGCGCACACGCCAGACCACCACGGCAATCCAGACGAGTGGTTCAGGCCGTGAAAAGAGGACACGTGAGGTGGGGACCTCGATGACTCGACCCTCACAACAACGGATGGTCAATTTTGAATCGGAAAGGCCCTCCGTAGGTCCCACACAGCGGCAAGGAAGGTCCATTGCCACCATGACTGGTGATCAACATGACATGATGGTTGAGAAGAAAGGGGCAGGACCTTCGAGACCACTTGAACGCAGATCACCTAGACGACAAAGGTCACAGATTCCTTCTGTTCAGGAGAACCGAGAAAGGGATCAAGATAGTGATGAAATATCCCAAGATGGGAGGTTTTCACCTGCTAGCCCAGAGTATCCAGAACTACAGGTCCTGTTTGATGAGATGCAGCAGGAGGAGGAGGAAAGAGAGGAGGAACAAGAGTATCTTAGAGAGCACTCGGTGCAGCATCAGGTTGAAACAGATGGGGAGGTCTTTGAGGACTCCCGTGAATTGTTCTCTGCACCGGATCCTCCTCGATATACAGTCACAAAACATCCCCACACTCAAAGCAAATGCATTGAGTGGAATCTAGTGGTGAGGAAGAAATGGTTGATCATGGGTGACTCAAATCTGTGCAAAATTCCATCCTTTTTCTGCAGAGACTTACAAGTTGATAGTTATCCAGGGGCCCATTTTCGACACGCACAGGCTCTGATTGAGAAATCCACTCCTGTGCAGGGCCTGGTGGTGGAAAAAATAATCCTGTCGTTTGGGATTAACAGTCGAGCAAATAAGTCCAGAGAAACTACAGTAAAAAACCTGCAAGGGGCTCTTAGAGCCGCAAAAAGAAAGTTCCCATATTCTCAAATCTGGATTCCATTAGTGAATTACTCACCTGAACTCCCAGAGGATGAAAAGGAGAAACTGCAGATTCTAAATGAGCACATAAGGAGGAACATGCCGTTCATTCCACCCTTGCCTTGCGACCAGTTTGAGACTGAAATAGATGATATACATTGGACAGATGACACGGGAGGAGGATGTTTGGCCACTGGTTGAAGATGTTAAACTCCATGTCCCCCTGAACCTGCAACCAGAGGGGGTGGAGGAAGTTTCTCCTTCCACACAAAGGAGGTGGTAGTTTTAGCAAAAAACTGTACATTATCCAAAACACAACATGATTTGCTAAGCAGAGGCTTATCATTTATTCCAACTCTGGACATAGAAGAGGACAAAAGACGCAACTTGAATTTGATTTACAAACCTATCATCGGAAAATTAAATTGGCAGCCTATTAGGAATTCAGGAAATAGGAGATTGATACCTTTTTCAGGACCGTCCATTTGGGTACCTCCAATGGATTTATTACCAGAGGAAGTAAAAACTCTAATTGAGGAAGACAAGAACATTCTTAAGAAAAATTATAGACCAAAACAAGAAAGACAAAACCTTACACAATTAGAGGTTAAAGCCCTTAGGGAATTACAAAGCATGAAACATATTGTAATAAAGCAAGCTGATAAGGGCTCGGCCATTGTTATTATGAGTAGGGAACAATATAAATTTGAAGTTGAACGACAATTGAATGATGTTAAATATTACAAAAAATTGGACCACCCATTGTTCAGATAAACAATTCCAATGGTGATTGAAATTGTAAACAAACTAAAAAAGGAGAAATATATAAACGAAAAACAAAGACAGTATCTAATAGGAAATAAGGAACCTAGGGAACGAAGGTTCTACATATTACCCAAAATTCACAAAAATGAAAATGAATGGACGGTTCCGTTTGAGATTCCCCCCGGGAGACCAATTGTGTCAGATTGCTCTAGTGAAACATACTTCACAGCGGAGTATCTCGACTTCTTTTTAATCCCTTGGCTACTAAACATCCTTCCTATGTTTTGAGGTACTTTTAGGAGTTCGAGCGGCTTGATGTGTGAGTGCTCGGTTGGCGCACTGCGTAAAGACATGCGTTGCGGTTCCGATGGGTCTGAGTTCAAGACCTGCGGGCGGAATGGTCCGAAGCACCCTCTTTATCCAGAGTGACAGCTGGAGTTTTAAAGTTAAACACGGAAGACCGACTTTGAGGTACTCTTAGGAGTTCGAGCGGCTTGATGGGTGAGTGCTCTGTTGGCGCACTGCGTAAAAACATGCGTGGCGGTTCCGATGGGTCTGAGTTCAAGACCCGGGTGAGGAACGGTCCGAAGTACCCTCTTATCCAGATAGCTGGAGTTTTGAAGTTAAACACGGAAGACCGACTTTGAGGTACTTTTAGGAGTTCGAGCAGCTTGATGGGTGAGTGCTCGGTTGGCGCACTGCGTAAAGACATGCGTTGCGGTTCCGATGGGTCTGAGTTCAAGACCCGGGTGAGGAACGGTCCGAAGTACCCTCTTTATCCAGATAGCTGGATAAAGAGGCCCTTACCATTTTGGTAAGGGCGAATATATATATATGTAACCATGTTATTTTAGCGAACATGAGTTATCGCCTGTAATACAACATATTGCCAATAGGTGGCAGTAAATGGCTTCAAAGTAGTCTAAAGCTACAGTGATATGCTACAGAATATGAGCGAGAGTAATTAGAAGAAGAAGAAGCAAAAAAACGGTTGTGGTCACTTTATTATTATTTTTTTTTTCCAAAACTTTATTTATGCTTTATCGTGAGGTACAATGCGAAGGCAGTACAATAGTTACACAGTTAACAATGTACCTTTAAGCTACCAACCTAATAGGGCTAGAACAAACCCAAACATACCCAAATATATACAGACATGAATACATTAAGTGGATCAAGTCAGAGTAAATGGAAACAGATACATTAATAATAAAATAAAATAAAAAAAAACAAACACAAACAACAAAAAAACAACACAAAAAACAAACACTGGTGCCAGGGGATACTACAGTCAGTATATCAGTCAAACTAGAGAAGGAAAACAGAAGAAAAAGAGACATAGGTAAAAATGATAAACATCAGCTACATACGTACCACCTCATCATTCAGGGACATTAGGGAAATTAATCTTTGTAAGGGTTCTTAACAGGGGGCTCCAAAAATCTCGTAGAATAGAAGTATTCAAATTAGAGATGTACAAAAGAAGATCGTCCGCATATAAAGAGACCTTGGTTTCTATACCATACCTCTCAATACCTTTAATATGTGTATTACATCTAAGCGCAATTGCGGGGGTTCAATTGCCAAAGTAAATAGTAAAGGGCTCAGAGGGCAGCCTTGGTGCGTGGAGCGGCTGAGCCGAAAGTAGCCAGATTGAGTATTATTTGTCCTAATGGATGCATATGGGTCAGCATAGAGTAGCTTAATCCAAGACAGAAGTTCTTCCCAAAGCCAAATTTCTTAATAGAGTAAAATAAATGGCCACTCAACTCTGTCAAAGGCCTTTTCAGCATCTAAAGATATCACAACTTCTTGAGTGCTGATAGAGGGTGGGTTGTAAATTACATTAAAGAGCCGTCTTACGTTGAAAAGGAATTCCTATCCTGTACAAAGCCGGTCTGATCCATCCCAACCACAGAGGGAAGAATCGCTTCTAGTCTTAATGCTATTGTTTTTGCCAGTATTTTAAAGTCAACATTAAGTAAACTTATTGGACGATAAGAAGAACATTGTAGAGGATCTTTGCCCTTTTTAGCAATCAGAGTAATAACCGCCTGATTAAGGGTCTGAGGTAGATGCCAGAGGATACGATTCATTGTACACTTCTGAAAGTAGTGGAGAAAGCTTGTCCCAAAATATTTTATAAAAACTCACAAGGGTACCATCGGGGCTGGACATTTACCCCCCTGCAGGGCCTTACAGCCTTAGTGAGTTCAGAGATGACATAGGCCTCTCAAGATTATCAGCTACATCCTGATCAATGGTAGGAATTTCCAAGTTGTTAAAAGTTGTCAAAAATCGGTTACAGAAGGAGAACATTCTGAGGAGTATAATGACCTATAAAAATCCTTGAAGGTCAGATTAATTTCCATTGTGTTAGTCGTGACGCCCTGGGTAGTTTGAATCTGAGAGATGTGGCGAGAGGCTGACACTCGTCGAGTTTGGTGAGCCAGAGTTTATCAGCCTTATCTCCGTGTTCGTAAAAACTGGGCACCAGATCGAAGTAGCAGCTCAGTAGTGTGTTGTGTCATGAGCACATCAAGCTGAGCTTGCAACATAAGGCGATCCTTGTACAAAGCGGGAGAAGGTGATACTGCATATAAGTTATCAATTTGAGAATGTGACGTGTCAGAGTAGTAATCCTCTCTCTGCGCAACTTGTTTTCATACTTTACATAGCAGATAATTTCCCCTCTGGATGAAGGCTTTAAGCGTTTCCCAGAGTAGTGAAGCCGACACTTCAGGACCTCTATTATTTTCCACAAAAATCTATTTGTCGCGCTACAAAGGATACAAACTTCTCAATTGATACAAACGGGTGTTTAACTTCCACGGTGGCCGTTCAATGGGGTGAGAACCAAATCTAATATTTATAGAAACTGGGGCATGATCTGACAGAACAATAGCATCATACTTGCACCCAGTGAGAGAGGACAGCAATCTATTATCAATCAAGAAAAAATCAATCCGTGTGAAGGTATGGTGGACTGGGGAAAAAAACGAGTAAACCCTCTGGGAAGGGTGAAGAAAGCGCCAGGCATCATAAACATTAAATTCGGACATAAGGGAATTAATCATTTTGGATGAGCGCGAAGGTATGGTTATGTTTGTGGACGAGCGATCCAACTGAGGATCAAGCCAGCAGTTAAAATCACCTCCCAATATTAAGTGATAAGTGGACAGGTCTGGAAGTGACTGAAAAACATGTTTAAAAAAGTACTCATTGTCATAGTTGGGGGCATATATATTGGCCAATGCCACTGGGATATTGCAATGGTGCCAGTGATAATAACGTATCTACCAGAAGAATCAATATGGTTTGAGAGTGTACAAAAGGGACCGATTTACTGATAAGAATAGCTACTCCTCTGGATTTATTGTTAAAGGAGGAATGATAAATTTGACTAATCCAGCTGCGCCTCAGCTTCAAGTGGTCCACGTTCTTAAGATGTGTCTCCTGAAGGAAAGCTATTTGTGCCCCATCGTTGCATATGATGTAGTACCTTACTACGCTTTACAGGATTGTTGAGCCCCCTGCAGTTAAAACTGGTGAAGCGGATCTCACGTCCTGCGCTGTAGCTGGTGTCAAGTGAGGATCAGCCATAGGTCAGAGTGAAACAAAAAAGTAAGCAAAGATCATCCTGGTCACCTGAAAAAAAGAGAACGTACACAAACAAAAAGAACAAAGTAACATACACAGACCCAAACCTGAAACCCTTCCATAAACCCCCCCCATTCGCCGAAGCCTCCCCCCAACGGGATGCGCGAAACCCCACAGAAAAAATACAACAAACATCTAGCCCACTAGAGACTAAAAGAGGAAAGTAGTCTTAACTGCTGACATACTCTCCTGGGAATGTGATGTAAATATAATATGTAAAAAATGCACCATTATAGAACAGTTGGTTTAGAAAAACATGAAATGTTATAAAACATGAAGAACTAATGTGCAATCGGACACCCAAAGCCCCATTGGCTTGTGGTAGTAAGAACCAAAAGAGAAAATAGAATACAATAAAATAAAAATAAAATAAATTTCCAATTAGGAATTACATCCACAGTGTATCACGGAGGTCTTAAAAGGAACTGTTGAGATCAATACTGTATTAACTAGTAATTGTATTGTACAGAATATTACATTTCTCAAACAAAATGTTAACCCATCACTGGGCAGCAGAACCTCCCGAATTAAACTGTTGTCGGATCAACCACATTTTTAATGTTTTTCTCAACAAA
Source organism: Poeciliopsis prolifica (assembly GCF_027474105.1). Lineage (NCBI taxonomy): Eukaryota > Metazoa > Chordata > Actinopteri > Cyprinodontiformes > Poeciliidae > Poeciliopsis > Poeciliopsis prolifica. Next base: position 42,672 of record NW_026562631.1, read on the forward strand.
GTCTGCAGCAAGTGCTGGGTCTTCGAACTTGTGAGTTTGCCCATCGGAAGAGAGATCCGTAGTGCTGCGGGAAAAGAAGCCCGAACTTGACTCCAGGGCAAGAGTGTAGTTCCTCTTCACCTTTGCAAATGATGCCGTTTTTTAGCAACCGAGTTGGAATAATCGGGAAAATGACACACGCTTTCCTCCATGGAATAAGGGAGACGACTCACGGGCCTTTCGTAGAATCTCATTCCGTTCTTGAAACAAGGCGACACGGACAACGAACGGGCGCGGTGGCTCCCCCTCCGCTGGCTTGGCCCGCAAAGTGCGATGAGCCCGGTCAAGGCCAGGCTTAGCATCAAGGCCGAGCAGATCCTGAAGTAACGTTGACACAAACTTCGTTGGCTGTTGTCCTTCGGATCCCTCTGGTACACCCCAAGACGGATATTATTTAATCTGGAGCGGCCCTCCAAGTCTTCAACATTTCTTGGACAGCGTGTCCACCAATATTCAAAGAATTAACCGAGGCCTCTAGGTGGTTAGCCTCCCGTCCTGATCGTTAGCAGCCCGCTCCAAGTCATGTATAGCAGACCCAAACGAGGCAATTTTCGCTTCTAGCGTGTCACGGCGGCTGAGATCTCCCTCTTAACGACACTCGAAACAATGTTCTCAAACCTGCTGATGAGATCAGTGCGTGAGTCGTTCAGCTCTCCTGCATCTTGGTTAGCAGAATGCTATTAGCATCTGTCCAGCAGAGCCTCGGGGTCAGCCTTGCGAGTAGTCTTGTCGGTTTTTCCCATGTTTAGCTGCGATATTTACAGGCTGCACTTCAAATATATATCTTCATCCACTATTAATCCAGTTTGTTCAGGAAAAAATGTGTAAGGAGGTGCAAAAATGTACATTAAATCAATATCCCATCAAGCACCCGCGAAACACGTCCTACATAGTCGGTGCTTCCGGTCTTCCCCTCAGTATTATATTTTTTAACATATCTCGTTGTGGTCACTTTATTGATAAAAATCTGTTTTCTTTTGAATATTTTTCAAGAATTAGTTTCATCTGTGTTTAATTTTTGATTCCTGTGTATCGGGATCCGGGAGAAGTTGTTTTTGTAAAGATTTAATTTCTTTCTTTTTCTTGCTGCGAACCTCCGGTTGTTGTTTTTTTTTGTGTTGGGAAACAACACATGAAGAATCCACAAGATCGGATTCACATTGTGTCCACTACGATGCCAAAGAAGGACCTTCTTCTGTTCCACTAGATCGGTGGGATTGCACATATTCACACTACCCGGGTAGCTACAACATAACATTCAGATCTGAAAACTGAACTGAAACAAAGGAAAGGACCTTGAACTTGACTGATTTGACTTAGGACTCCCAGAGGAAAACATTGACTATTTTGTTCTGTTGGTGTTATTGCCAAAATGTGTAATAAATATGTGTTTTGTTCAACCCTTTGTTTCACTTGCTCCTCCTGAGATGAATCATGTGCATGGGCACACATGAACATCAACCCATTCCTTCCTCATACTCACATACTTTTGCTCAGCCAGATTTATTGTAAATTTCACACACTATTTTAACACTACAAAGACCACAGGGCATTTTCAACAATGAACACTGAACTTTTTCATGCAAACAAACTCTGTTTTTACTAAATGAACAAACAATAATAGAACAATTTACAATACATTTTTCCTTTAATTATGTGCATTACATGTGTTATTTAATGGGACTTTTGGCATTCCTTGTATTGAACAATCCTGTTCAGATCTGACTTGTACTCCGTTGTTGTCACTCGAAGCAATTCTTTGACATGGATGTCGGTCAGAACAGACCGATGCTTCGATTTCACATGTTTCAGGGTAGAAAACACAGACTTGCTGACATATGTTGACCCAAACATTGACAGTATCTTAAGTGCAGCTCGTTTGACATCGGGATATTTTTCCATTGGCATGTTTCCAGAACTCAATGGTCCCTTCCTTTAACAGTCTATGGCATTGTGTTCCCCTCAGGCAACAAACCACTATTTTGGCCCACACACTGCCCCTTTAAATTTTTTTAAGTAAAACATCACATTAAAAGTGATGATATGTCTGTGACCAATGAAATTTGAGCTGGGCGTGGCTTTGACCTTTGTCTTGGGGTGAAACAATCCTTTTTTTGGACCCCAGCTGACTTGGACACACCGCTAGCAGAAGGTAAGATAAATTTCACCTTTTTACATGTTTAAATTTAAATAATTTTGTATAAATAATATGTGCGATGTGCATGAATAAGTGAAAAAGCATATTTCATTGAGTAAAGACACCTTTAGTCTTCATTTTTTACTAAAATGGCAGTTTTTCATTCGTTGCCTCAGGGCAACATTGTGCAGTTAGACCACTTTTGTGTGAACTATAACATGCTCATGGATGGAGATGTGTAGGGATGTGTAGTTATCAACATAATCAATTTTTTCCTGTACTATCTACTGTTACTACAGGAAATGGATGCACAAAGATTTTATGGACGTAAGGAACATGATCAAGCGGTTAGGCTCATTCCTTCTGACAGTGAGGACAGTGAGCTAGAGGAGAGTGACAGTGAGGAAGAGTGGACTCCAAAATCAGGTTTGAGGGAGAGTTAGGAGATTAGGGTTCAGTCAGTAGAGTAGCATACTGTATGGAATGAGCATGTATGTGCGTTTGTACATCAGTGAGTGAAGAGAGGTATATATGACCTATTCTTTTATGCTTACTGGTTTCTTTTGAAAACAGATGACCTGCCTGATGACAATGAGTTTATGGATGAAGAGGAAAATGAAGATGATGAAGTATCACAGGAAGCTGTTCCACGGTTACCCCATTGGAGAACACCCCACAGTGCCAATATCACTGATTACCCAGAATGGCAGGCCAGTCTTCCAAAATCATCCATCCATTATCTGGTCACCCTTCTCCCTATCTGGGTCGGGAGGTGCTGGTGCCCATCTCCAGCTGCGTTTCAGGCGAGAGGTGGGGTGTTAGAATAATTATGTTTTTATCATTCTTACATTGGTAGCTATAATATTTAATATTCACATCCCTGAGAAAAGCTCTCATACTTGTTAGACTTTGGAGCTGCAGCTGTGTACAGACCTTGAAGCTGCAGCCACTTGTATCTTCGGGATACTCCTATCTGCCTCCCTCCACATTCCTTTTCTACTATCTACTTTGTAATAAAAGAGAAAGCCCTAACAAAGGGTCTTCAGAGCGCTCGGTGAACGGCTGGAAGCAGCGGTTTGCTGGGTTCTCTCCTTTTGCAAAAGCTTTCATAAAATTCACTTGCGTTGTCTGTTTGTTCTTTTATCTAGATTCACAAATACCTATCATGGGGTACACCCTGGACAGGTCACCAGTCTGTCGCAGGGCAACACAGAGACAAACAAGACAAACAACCATGCACACACACACTCACACCTAGGTTGAATTTGGAAAGACCAATTAACCTGACAGTCATGTTTTTGGACTGTGGGAGGAAGCCGGAGAACCCGGAGAGAACCCACGCATGCACAGGGAGAACATGCAAACTTCGATCAGAAAGACCCCAGGCCAGGAATCGAACCCAGGACCTTCTTGCTGCAAGGCAACAGTGCTACCAACTGTGCCACTGTGCAACCCCTTCCAAAATAAGATCATATCATTTCCCCCTACAAATACTTCAAGATGTTTTCTTCTGAAGACATTCTGGAAGTAGTTGTAGAGCAGTCAAATTTATATGCAATTCAGTGTGACACCTGAACCTTGCTAAAAAAGAACTGGAACAATTTATGGGTATAGCAGTATACATGTCATTGTTTGGATTGCACAGTGGCACAGTTGGTAGCACTGTTGCCTTGCAGCAAGAGGTCCTGGGTTCGATTCCCGGCCCGGGGTCTTTCTGCACGGAATTTGCATGTTCTCCCTGTGCATGCGTGGGTTCTCTCCGGGTACTCCAGCTTCCTTCCACAGTCCAAAAACATGACTGTCAGGTTAATTGGTCTTTCCAAATTCTCCTTAGGTGTGTGTGTGCATGGTTGTTTGTCCTGTTTGTCTCTCTGTGTTGCCCTGCGACAGACTGGCGACCTGTCCAGGTGACCCTCTTGCCCGGAACGTAGCTGGAGATGGGCACCAGCACCTCCCGACCCCGTTAGGGAGAAGGGTGCTCAGAAAATGGATGGATGGATGTGTGGATTACCAGGCACCTGCATGCAGCTTATCTCTAATGCACTAATTGATAAACCATTTGTGGCTGTTTGTTGAAAGGAAACTTGTTGAAATTGTTGTTGTTGATTTCTGCATCCATCATTGAATCTTTCACATCTATGCCACGGGTTCTGTCTTTTAATGGCATGATATCAAGGAGTTCGTCTTTGATCGAACAATCGTTTGACACAGACCATACAAATATTGCCAACTGAGCCTTGTCTTGTATGTCACAACTCTCATCCAATGCAACACTAAAATACTCACAAGCGTGAAGATCAGAGTGCAAGTGTGACTGAATAGCCATGTTAATGTCTGATATTCTGTGCTCAACAGTGTGGCGGGACAGTTGGACGTCTGATACCATTCGTTTTAGTTTATCGTTTTCAGGAGACAAGATTTCAACAACGTCACAGAGGCATTTTTTAATGAACTCCCCTTCATTGTATGGCTTTTTGGACCGTGCAATGTTCCAAGCCAGTTCATATGATGCAAGCGTTACAGTCTCTGAGTGCTTTGTAAATTTTTGGGAAAACTTTGCCTGCTTTTCTGTCTGATTTTTCAAGGTAACCAACTTGTGCTTGCGAAGTTCAGTCCCTTTTGGAAAATCCTGGTCGATGTTAGCATGAAGTGAGCTGAAGTGGTGCTGAAGGTTTAAAGCCTTAAAATGCAACAAGGACACCTGACATATAAGGCAGAATGGCTTTCCACTACGTTCAACAAAAAAATATAAATCATCCCACTCCGTCAAAAACGTCCTGTGTTCATCTTCATATTTTCGTTTTCCTGTGCATTTTTTCCCTACCATTTTGAGCGCGAAAGGTTTACTCAAATGATTTTACTCTTACTGAAAAACTGCGCACATGCGCATTTGACGAAAATACCGTGTTGAACTCAAGCGAAGCGAAACTTGGATATCATAACGCCTTCACAGTATGTATCAAATGTTACTGGATGTTACGCTACTTAGAGATTTAGATTATGATTTCCCGTTGTCCGCGAATGCACCAGGATGGATGAGAGAGCGAGGGGACGGGTGAGTGAAAGTGAGGGGTGAGCGGAGGTTTGTGTGAGAGCAGAACGACTGGAAAGAGTAAGGCTGCAAGAGAAGCAAGGACTGTTTTTTGTTTGTGTTGTTTTGGCGTGGTTACCACCAACAGTAATGGCGTGCTGCTGTTGTCAAGAGAGCTTCGTTCAAACAACTTTTCAGCATTATGGAGAAGGAGGATACAGCGGCAACGCGATAAAAACACCGGGAAGAGTTTGTTGTGGTCTGTTGCCAACAACATGGCGCCGAGCGACGTAAACGTCACACGCAGTGGCGTCAGATCCAAAGCTCTGTACATGACAGTTCATTTGACTACTTCTCGTCATTATTGCACGTCTGGCAAAATGCGACTATATGAACGTAAGAGCCGCATGGCTCTTACGTTCACACACACACACACACACACACACACACACACACACACACACACACACACACACACACACACACACATATATATATATATATATATATATATATATATATATATATATATATATATATATATATATATATGTATATATAAAAAATTCCCTTCTCACCCACCGCGGGTGGTTCTTATCCTCTGAGCTCGGGTCCTCTACCAGAGGCCTGGGAGCTTGAGGGTTCTGCGCAGTATCTTGGCTGTGCCAAGGACTGCACATTTCTGGACTGAGATGTCTGATGTTGTTCCTGGGATCTGTTGTAGCCACTGCTCCAGTTTTGGGTTACTGCCCCGAGGGCCCCGATGACCACAGGCACCACTGTGGTCTTCACCTTCCAGGCCCTCTCCAGTTCCTCCCTGAGGCCCTGGTATTTCTCTAGTTTCGTGCTCCTTTCCTGATGTGCAATCACTTGGTATTGCTACATCTACCACAACGGCTTTCCTCTGATGTTTATCCACTACGACAATGTCTGGTTGGTTCGCCATTACCATTTTGTCTGTCTGGATCTGGAAGTCCCACAGGATCTTAGCTCTGGCGTTCTCCACCACCTTTGGGGGTGTTTCCCACTTTGATCTTGGGGTTTCCAGTCCATATTCTGCACAGATGTTTCTGTACACTATGCCTGCCACTTGGTTATGTCGTTCCATGTACGCTTTCCCTGCAAGTATCTTGCACCCTGCTGTGATGTGCTGGACTGTCTCAGGGGCCTCCTTGCACAACCTACACCTTGGGTCTTGTCTGGTGTGGTAGATCTGGGCCTCTATTGCTCTGGTGTTTAGGGCCTGTTCCTGGGCTGCCAGGATGAGGGCCTCTGTGCTGTCCTTGAGTCCAGCTTTTTCCAGCCATTGGTAGGATTTACTGATATCAGCCACTTGGGTTATTTGCTGGTGGTACATCCCATGTAGGGGTTTGTCCTCCCATGATGGTATCTCTGGCACCTCAACCTCCGTTCCCTGTTGTCTGAGACATTCACTGAGCACATTGTCTGTTGAGGCTTTGTCTCTGATGTATTTATGGATCTTAGTTGTTTCGTCCTGGACAGTGGTTCTCACACTCACTAGTCCTCTGCCTCCTTCCTTGCGGCTCGTGTACAGTCTCAGGGTGCTGGATTTGGGATGGAACCCTCCATGCATTGTTAGTAGCTTTCTGGTCTTAATATCTGTGGCTTTTATCTCCTCCTTTGGCCAGCTAATTATTCCAGCAGGGTATCTGATTACTGGCAAGGCATAGCTGTTTATCGCACGGATTTTGTTCTTGCCATTGAGCTGGCTTCTCAGGACTTGCCTTATTCGTTGGAGGTATTTAGCTGTGGCTCCTTTCCTTGTGACCTCATCGAGGTATATATATATATACATATATATATATATATATATATATATATATATATATATATATATATATATATATGTATATATATATATACATATATATACATATAGAGAGAGAGCAAGAGTACATAAATGGATAGAGTGATATCAATATAAGATATATATAGATATCTATCTATCTGATATTCTGTGCTCAACAGTGTGTGTATATATATATATATATATTATATATATATATGTAAGTAAATATATATACATGGATTTTTTTTTTACAATTTGTATAGGTTTAAAATTCTAAAAGGCTGTTTTTGTTCCACGTTGTTTACATATTTTATTCCAAATCTCCCTTTAATTAATAATTGTGGTAGTCTTAACTTCTGCTTCGAATTAGAAATAAAAATATTACATTGGATGACCATGAGCACTGACGTGGCTGATTGTGGGAGAAGCCGGAGCATCCGGAGAGAACCCACACCTACACGGGGAGACATTCCCCCCGTGCAGTTCTTGCTTTTTAATATTAAAATTTCCAATTCACAAAAACAGTCGCTGTTTTTCCAATTACCGCCAATCAGTAAACCCACATGTTTGCCCCAACCCCCTTTTAAATGTAAAATTTTGTTGATAACTTGATCTATTCTGGATAGTCTTTACATCTATCTTTGAATTTGCGCAGACATGATGGAGTTAGCGCCTTCTTGATTCTCCTCCACAGAGAAATCTTTTTCCTTGGGGTCTCTATTTGTTTGTGGATGTTGTTTTTCTCAGCTGCCTCTTCTGCTGCTTCAATCTCTAATTCTTCAGTTGATGTTGGGATATCAGCTTCAATTAATGGTCTATCTGTCTGTGGAGGGGAGGTTCTCTGGTTGTCCTCACTCTCCCCTTCTGTGGACCCTGCAGCAACCACACCAGTTACGCTCTCTGTAACTTTGCCATCACTGTTTTCTTCAGAAACGTCAACTTTCTTGAAGGTCTGAAGCTCACGGGCTGCCTTTCTTCCTGCCTTTCGTTTGATTTTACGTCTCCGTTTTCTCCGTTCTTCCTGGTCCCCAGTTGGTTGGGTTGTGGGGACCGTTTCTAAAGGAGCAATTGGATCTTTAGTGTTGTTTTCAGAAACTTCAATTTTTTGAGGGTCTGACGCTCCCGGGCTGCCTTTCTTGCTGCCTTTCTTTTGATTTTCCGTTGAGCGTTCTTTGATGGTTTGCTCTCTTCTTCCTTGTCTCCAGTTGGTTGGGTTGTGGGGACCGTTTCTTCCACAGTGATCTCCTGTACTGCTTCCTGATCCTCAACTGTTTTTGGGCGTTCTTGTGCATCTGTTTGTGTTTGAACAGTAACCATGGAAAACTTTCGTCGTCTTTCCTCTGATAGTATTTTCTGTGTCAGTTCTTCCTGTTGTGTCAGTTTCGCATTTAGTTTTTGATTCAAGTCAAACATTTCATCCAGCAGTTTCATTAAGTACTTTTGTACTTCATTATGCTCCATTTCAAAGTCCTTGAACTTGGCTAGACACCCACACTTTTGTTGACTTGTTGGCTTTTCAGAAGCGTTGGGCATATTCTCAATTGTCTCCTGCACTCCAGCGATGGACTGTTCTTCACTGGCCAGTGAATCGTTCTTCTGTTCATCATTTTCTGCAGAACTCTCTTTGTCAACAGGGACGTGTTCCTCTGACCAGGATTTAAATGGAACCTGGTTCTTCTCTTTGGACTCGCTCTCGGGTGGCTGACTGTCCCCGTTTTGGTCCACTGTCTCCAGTGCTTTGGCAATCGTTTCATTTTCAACCAGTGAAGCGTCTTGCTGTTCGATGTTTTCAGCAGAAAGTGCAAGCTCCTTGGCTCCGTGCAGCTCCCACCAGACAGCAAATGACACCTTCTTCTTCCTGCGCTTGAGTGGCTTGGGTGGCTGTAATTCCCTTTCCACAATGTTGCCGGATGCAACCTCTTCGATTCTGGGCTGGTCAGACTGCATCATATCTTTTGCTATTTTCAATTCTCTCGAAATTCGGTAAAGATTCAAGTTAAGTTTGATGATCCAAATGAAATGTGCACCAAACAACGTTGAAAATCTCACTATAAACTCTCACGACAAACGTATCAACAACGGCTGCTAACAGGTTGTGACGCCAGTAGATCGATGTGAGGAGTTTTATAATCGCTGGTGATGTCAGAATTCTGCCTTTGGGGTCACATTGTGATGTCATAGTTTCAGAAAGCGTCAGTACGCTCTTATACTGTCACTGGTTGCCATAGTTACCAGTGACTTGTGGTCAGGTGAGGCAGGTGAGGGAGAGCGTCACCTTTCATAATGGAAAATATATATATATTAGGTTAACCAATTTTGGTTATTTTTTCTTCAAGGAAGGCGTGAAAAGAAAATGATCAAAAACATCATACGTAGACGAAGTGCTGTTGTCCTGAGACCTATCTCTTTCGTCTTCTGTACCAGGCCATAACTTGTCACACAATTTCTTCATTCCAGTTGTGACTATGTACCCAACGCCAAAACCGAGGGGAAAACATAAGCCGAGTAAAATTTCTGCCATACTGGAAATCCTTCCGAAAAAACAGTGGTAAGGTCCGAAGAGTTGGTTGGATATAAACTGGTGTTTTGAAACAGAAGCATTCATAACCAGAGGTGTTCTTTGATCTAGAATCACATGTCATAGATGATGAGGTCATAGTTCTGGGGAATGTTTTGTTTCTGCTCATTGCTATGGAATCGATCAGATCAGTTCTGCATGACCCAAACTATTAACCCTTTGCAACAGCATCACTCATTCATTTGAGGTGCCATGATGTTGTGGACATTCAATTAATGAGTCACCTCAAAGTTCTTTGATGGTTGTAAAACAGCTATGATTCTGGGGAAGAAAGTGTAGGAAATGTTTTATGGGTTGCTTTTAGCCCGAAACTATATGGGGCAAACCTTGGGGCAACCCGAGTCACTAAAACCAACCTGGTTCAGTAACAAGTGCAAGTTGTAATTAGTGATAAACAAGGCCTGTCGCGATAAACAATAAATCAATGAAGCAAGTTATGAAAAACTTGTTGATCAGAAAGCAGACACATGGAAGTCTGCTTAAGCAGAGATTATAGCCAGTCTGAAGTTTGAACAAATTTGGAGTTTGAACAATTTGTTTAAGCCATGCAGGGATTTTACAGCACGACTGCAATGATTGCTAAAATCAAGAAATGGTAGCACATGTTGTTGGATCACAAACTATCCCAGAAGTTTTTGTGATAAATAATAACAATAATATAGTTGTTTTGAGACAGCAATGCAAAGACACATTCTGAAATGTCAATTGAAATTTAAAGTCTAATGAACATTTAACTGTGGAACTGGAAGATATTTCAAATATCCAAAACAACAGAAACATTAAACAAATGGTTTTATGAAGTCTCTGTAAAGACAATTAACCTTCAAGAAAAGACCTTGTTGAGACCAAAACCTGAAGACTTTTGTCGTCCAGTTTTGATAGAAAGAGAGAGAGAAAAGAAAAAACAGATAAATCATGGAAATGATTGAGCCTCTTTTCATTTGCAATTCATTGACTTATTTAATGGTAAATCTGGATGGAGGTGTTCAGAAACCAGGCTAGTCTTTCTCGACACCAGCTTAAACAGAGTTTACTTCAGTTCTGGACAGGGTAATTGCAGGTGTAACCCACATAAAGTGAAGAAATAGAGATTGGGTTGGGGGGTGGTCTGCCTGGCCAATGGGAAGTTTGGTTTCCATGAATGTTTAGACCAATCAGAGAGTGGAATGCCACAGAGGCTCCACCTTCTTTCCCTTGTTGGCAGCGTTGATTGTGAGCGGGAGATCTGACCCTGATGAGACAGCTGAGACAGAATCATTTTGTTATTGTTTCCTGGAAATTTTGGACACTGCTTTTCGGACCGTTTTCTTTTATTTGACATTACAACAAACTGCTGTGCAGGAAAATTCTCCTCATATGAATGATGTTGAGTGAGACCTGAATTGGGATTTAATTTGATTGATTTATTGTTTAAAAAGATTAGAGTGCAGATTACCAGGCTGCACCAAATAGATTTAAAATTGATGTTTAGCACTTGGCCAAGTATTGTTGTTTTTATTTTATGTATTTTATTGTGTGTAATTTTATTTTCTTAATTGTGTGTCTTGTCCAATTGTGAGTTTATGGTTTATGTTACTAAAGCTAATTGTGTTTGTGTGTTATTTAAACACCCATCGTGCTCCGACAGCCGAACCTGTTGCCCCATCTATCGAAACATATTGGACCCTTCTTTACTGTGTTACACCAGCAGATTTAAGAATGGACGACAATGTGGAGATACCAGTGGAGATATAATAAATCTCTACAAAGGCAAGAATTTCGATGGAAAAATCTGGTAAGATTTTTTCACACCTGCCCAGAAATGCCACTATGATGGAAATCCTTCTGCAGGTTGGAGAAAATGTAGAAATCAAGACGCAAACCATCATTACGTCTTCTGGGACTTCCCAATTATAAAAGATGACTGGAAATAAATAAAAGATATTTTTCATGATGTAGATGCCTGATTCACTTTGGGACCAAAACTAAAATATTTGTTACATTTTCAGCTTCTGTTCCCTTTCTCTCTGCTCTGAGTCAAACCAACCAAACCCTTTGATCAACCTGTTCCCCTCCTCACCTGCGGGGGCGCTGCACCAAGAATCACTGAAGGAAACAACACAAAAACCTCTGAAGAAGAACAACTTCCTTCTTCACCAATTGGAAACAAAAGTGAAATAACGTCAGATTTTAGCGCTTGGAGGGCTTCTCTTATGTCTTTGGTAAAAAATCAGGAGTCATTTCTCCGTCTAGCTGGACCAAAAAATAACTTTAGTGCAAAGCTCAAACAAGTCTTTGCATTCTCAGGCCGTCCTAAGTTTACCAAACCAGATAATTACAATTTGATTAAGTAAACTCAGACCTTAGCATTTAAATACATTTTGAATATCCATGAATAAAACCACTCAGTGAGGCATTTTATCAGAAGTCATGCTGTCCAGCGTTCTGCATTAAAACTAAATACACAGCTGTAAATGTCAAATCCTGTGAGTTGCTTCCCATTTGCTAAACTGTTGGAGGAAGATCACAAATCATTCAAGTCGATTATTTTATGTTTAGCAAACCTTATAAACCCGTTTACAGCCAGAGACAGACCTGGGAACGTCTGGAAGACAAACGTTTGTCCCACTGTGGGAAACAAGGTCATTATAGTCATTACAGTTAACTAAAGCTAACAAAAACTGAAATTGAAACAGCATTTTAATTGGAAACTAAAGCTAACTGAAACTAACTTGTGCGTTTATAAAACTAATTAAATTATACAAACAGCTTTCGTTTTCTTGCATCTCTTCATTAGCCTTTCAAATTGATTTGAAAATCATCAATTCGATAATACCCTAATTTTTGATGTTCCATAGAAAACAAGATGAAAAATCTGAATGATGGATGCAAGGAAATGGTAATAAAATAAAACAATTATTCCAGGAAAACATTTTTTATCTTATTTCTGAAGGGTCCTGCAGAGTTTCTGGCCGACTGGGATCAGATCAGGTTGTCCTTTATTACTTTCCATCCTCCCTAGAAACCACTTAGAGTTTCAGCACTGTAAAATTAAAAGGATTTATAAATCATTTCTCTCTAATATCCATAAAGAAAAATATAAAAATCATGCTTGCAATACGATGATTAAAAATACACCAAGACAAGTATGAGTTTTCTGTACATGATGCATGTTATATGCCTCATCCTGTAACAAATTTCATGCAGAAATCGGAGGCGTCTGTTTTGCTCCACTCTCTAAGGTCTCCTCTGACTGCTTGAAAAGTCTATAAATAGATCGGTTCGCCTGTTTCCTGCAGGACACTGCAGAGCCGCAGGGAGTGTCTGCTCACCTTCAAAGGGAAACCCAACCTAGATTCACCATTTGTCCCACTTTCATCCTGAAGGGCCGCTTTGAATCCGCTTATCACATTGATGTTAAAAGGACACAGTGGATCCCATTCGTCTGGTCTAGTTTGGAGTAACAAGGTGACACTGAGCTGATGTCCTTTCACTCTTTCATCACGATGAAATGGTGAGGATCAATCTGTGGAGGGCGAAAATCCTGGAGGTCCTGCAGCTTTTAGTTCAGACCAGAGGCATCAAATTCGTTTTCATTTTGGGAAAAATGGAGATCATAAAGTTCATCAAAGGGTAACTTGATGAAACCAGAGTTTGGTTGTAACAAGTTCCGTTTACTTCAGTAAATGTAGGGAGTATTTTCACTACACCATAGTTTTTACTTTCACTCTTATTTGAGTAACATTTCTGGATTTTCTACCCACTGAATAAAAAACAAACATGTTTTAAGAGAAAATTTAAGCAAAGGTAAACACCTGCAGCTTTTCTTAAAGTGTCATAAGTTTTCTATTGAAAGTAAAAATTTTCTTTTGCCTGATTTTGTTATTTTTTGTTACTTAAATGAATTACCGTCATTATGGTGTTTAAAATGCCAAAATTTTAATTATTTTGGTCCATCTCATGATGTAATTTTTAAATATTAAATGACTGATAATTTGACCATTTACTTGGCACTTGAGTAACTTTTTACCAAATACTTTTTTATTTTTAATTTCTTGGACGGATACTTTGAATAAAAATATGTTGAAGTAGTGCTACTTCTACTTGAATGCAATGTTTGGGTATTCTACTCACCTCTGGATAAAACACAGTAAACTGTTAAAATATTAATAAGCATCTCTTTCTAGGTTCAATAATATCATTGTTCATCTGTTCACATTGATCAGTCCCTCCAGAATTTTGGAATAGTTTTTGTGATTTTTTGCAATCAAAATCATTTGGTGAGGCTAATTTAGAAATAATCAACCATCAAATTAAACATCATTGTCTCCAAAAAAGAAGAAAAATTTAACATTTAAGAGTAAAACTTTGCAGTTTTCTTCAAACCCAAACTTTAATTGCACTAGTCTTAAATAAAATTATTTAAATTATGATCAGAACGCCACTCTGGACTTTAGTTGGTAAAAAGCTGTCAACAGCCAACAACATCAGGTGAAATCAGCTTTCTGCTCTCTGTCTAATGACTCTGCAGTGAATATTGATCAGCTCCTGTATCCCTGAAACCACAATGCACATTAAAACTAGCTAGCTTTACTGCACTACATTTAAACCTGGATGCTCTTACTATTTTAACATATAATTATATAAATTGAGTTTTAATTGAAGAATTAAAGCAGCTGCTATCCTGCAGCTTTTATTTGCATTTCTTCTCCAACACGCTCGAGTCAAGCGGCTGAATTTCCTAATCAGTGCGTCATTCAGCTCTGTAGACGCCTGGGAGCGGCCCTTTTATTGATTCACGTGTTGGAGAAGGAATGCATCTAAAAGAGAGTACCTGTTTATGATTGGACCTGGCTATTCTTGATTTAAAACTGAAAATGTAACTTTTACAAAAATATGTTCTTTTTTCTCATGTCAGACTGATAATCTGTGAAAAAGATCAGTCAGAAGAAATGTAACACTTCCAGTCGAAAACAACCAATGCAGGTGTTAGCGCTGTCAATCACACTTGTGTATGCCTTTCTGATGTGCTAATGGAGGAGAAACAACTCACTGTTCCAGGAAAACTGTTTATCCACTGTAATTGATGGGTATGCTAACTAGCGTTAGCACTCTATGGTGTAACAGTGGTAGCACAGCAGAGAGAAAGAGGACAAGGGTGAACACAAGAGTGATTGACAGCACTAAGACTCGCCTCCTGGCTCTGATTTTTATTTTGATGAAATATTTGCTGTCTAACTGTCTGTGAATGTTTATTTTTGATTGTGATTCTTACTTGGATTTCTGTGTTGCAGCTCTGGCTGTAAGTTCAGGGTCGTTGTTCTGGTGGAAGATAAAACTCCACTTCAGTTTCAAGTGTTTTGTGGCCTTCAACGGGTTTTATTCTAGGATTACCCTGTATTTAGTTTCATCCATCTTCACATCAGCTGCTGCCAGCTGCTCTGTCCCTGCTAAAGATAAGCATCGTCCAGCGTGTTGATGACGCTGTCAGGACGCTGCACTGCAAAAACACAAAACCTGACCAACTATTTTTGTTGGTCCCACTTTCATCCTGGGACCAAGATATTAATATTTCTATTAATATCTTAACACAAGTATTTTAATTCTTTAACATTGATAAAAAAAACATTAGTTCCACTCATATCTTGTTATAAGTTACCTGCCAGGATTTTGCGATTTATTTGTAATTTTTTGCAATTAAAATCACAGATTTTGTGGCGTTAATTTTGAAATATTTGTAAGGAATTTTGAAGTATTTTTACTTATGTATGATAGTATTAAATGTGACTTTTTATTACTTGCCATATCAATCACAAACTATGGTTTGTGATTCACTTGACATCACGTGAAGGGGAAAATAAAGTGGGAATTAGGATCAATCGGTCCAAAACTCAAGATTTTGGACCATTTTTGCACAGAATTATATATTGGCATTAAAAAAAATTTGAGGGATTTGTTGATTTTGTGTGAAACGCAAAAAAAATTAGAAATTCCTGAATGTTATTTGGCGTCTGGAGTCTAGAGTGTCTCATAAAACCACAGAGTGGACACATTCGGCCCCTGGACCTCATGTTTGACACGTGATTTAGATTCTGTTCATTTGAAGAAAACCACTTTCTTAACCCTGACAGTTCAACTTTATTTATTGTATGTTTTCCAGATTTTTTTTTAATCAAATATTGAACAATGTTCTGTTATTTTTGAGAAGTAAAATAAAAAAGCATCAAATATTGAAAAGTAAATAAAAACAGAATTCAAAGTGATTTAAAATAAGTGTAGAGCACTTCAGAACAAGATACAAACTTAATGTCAAAATAAAAAAGTTAAGGCAAATTATGTTTATATTCTCCTTTGACAAGTTATATAGATATTTTTTTTTCAATTCTCAAAAGACTTAGAAACTTTTAAGCAACCTCCAAGTTTGATTTCCCCTGAGAAAATAAAAATGATGAGAAAAAACTGCATGTTTGAGCAATCAAAGGGAAGTGGAGCGGCTAAACGTTGCAACATGTTTCGGTCGGCAGCGCCATGGAGAGATGGAGAACTCTGTCATCTGCTGTACAACAAGGCCGCTTTTTTAAAAAAGGGACTGTAATTACGGATGTATGGAGAGATTGTATCAGCAAAGCCAGACAGTTTAAGCAAATGAATAGCAGCGTTCATGTGTTATGTAACCACTCAAAGAAGTGAGGGAGGCGGTGGAGGGGGGAAAAGGTTAAAAAGAAACAAAAACATTAGAAAAGATGTCTGTCTGTCTGTCTCCACTGGAGGTGGTGACAAGAGATGTGGACACTTGGAGATGCTTATCATCCCCCAGAGCTTCAGATAATTTCAGGTTTTGTAGATGAGAGTCCAGACTGCTGGCCGCCTGTGTGAGTGTGTCTGGGTTGGTAGAAAGAAAGTGACCTTGGACAGATACTGTTGTAATGTAAACATTTGGGTGGTTCCTGTTCCAGCTTTGCTTCTGATCTGTTTAAGAAACATTGATACAAACTTATCTCACTTTCTTCTTTCTTTTTTTTTTAAGGCTGCTCTAAAAATATTTCTGTTTGCATAAAATCAAAGAATATCTCTTCCTTTTTTGTCAAAGGAATTTTTTTAAGTCTTGAAAAAATTTTAACTTTTGGTTACCTTTGTCTTTTTTTCTAGTGTTCGTGATCTAATGTCTTAGGATTGTTGGTTTATTGTGGATTCTTACCTCAAAATACATTTATACTTTAAAAATAGAGCATTAGCAGATATTCCACTATTTACATTTTAGCTATTGTAGACAGGACATAAACTTCCACACCACCAGGGGGCCCCCAAGAGCACCAAGCTAGCACAATAAAATATATTTATATGTTTAAAATAACTCTGAATAATTCAAAATAAGTTTTATTAAAACAATTTCTATATGTTTTTATAGTTGTTACACAAATAATGGTTAATGTCTTCCTTCTATTGGCTGCTACTTCTGCAGAGGAAATATATGAATGGCTGCGTTTTACTTTTAAAAACTTCTTAACTTGTTTACTGTACAATTTGTGTTTACAAAAAACACAAAATTTTTTTAATCTAAATACTTACTTTAATGATACTTTATCACACGGCATTTAAATAACTGCATTTCAATTTTTTTTTTAAAGTTTGCTACTCCTGTAAGATTAAAGACAACAAAATAACAACACTGAAATAATGCTAATCATGCTAACGACAGTAGATATGTTATACACATTGATAAAGTATCTAGAGTTAGCACGTTGATATGGAAGGCCCAAAATGAAAATCGGCTTAGGGCCCGAAAAGGTTTTGCCGGCCCTGATGAAAACCAGAATTTGCCTTTACAGGTGTATCCTTCCCTTTTTCATTTACTGTGTATTCTTTTTAACAGCAGGTTTATTTTAGCCCATTAGATCATTACAGCCATTGTGAATTCATCGCCATCAGCACAAGCTATTCTCCTCCAATTGTCATTTGTTTATTTATTCCCCTTTCGCTTCCTACATACAAATAATAACTGCATCCTCTGGGTCTCCATCTGTCATAGCAATATTAATACTCCCAAAATGGCTGACAAATTGTTCACATTGTTCATGCAGTGCATCCTCCTGCCTCACTATTGTGTTTGGGTTTCGGAAGCTGCTACTGTGGCGCCGGTAAGGGGTTAGGTCAACTGTTTCGTTCGTCCAGTGACACAAAAACAGCAAACACAAACGGGAAGTTGGCAAGGAAATAATAAACAAGTTGGATATGGAATGAGATTAATAAATACTGGAAAATCTGATTGTTGTAGAAGATCTCGTTTTTAAGGAAACTATTGGAGGCCAAAGGTTACATAATCGCAGGATTGTTGGTTTTAGTTGTTGACAAAATCCAAAAAAGCTGATTTACATGCATTTCCTGGGGCGGCCACTCAATTACAACCAATTAGTACAAAATGTAATATTCCCTATCAGATTTCTTCTCTTTCTTCTTCCACAGATGCACTTGAAACACAAAACACACACAATTTTGATGACTGATGTTACAGACAGAAAAGGGAAGAAAATGTTTGCTTGCGCACAATCAGCTGATGAACAGCGCAGTCAGTGTTTCCTTCTCTAATGACCTTCTCTCTGCAGTGTAAGCCCTCTGTCTGCAGCTCATGAATGAGCCATTCATGGTGTTTTTTGGAGATCTTTTTGAAGAGGCCTGATGAATAAAGGCTTCATGCAAATTGCTGGCCGTGAGGAGAGCGGAGAATTTGTGCCAAGGACGTGATTTACCCAAATAGCAACCTGTTAATCTGCCTGAAGAGTCGCGTCTCAGGGCCAACGGTGTGAAAGAGAAAATACTTCCGCTGGTGGTTTGAAGCAGTCTGTGGTCGTCTGCTGCCATCTGCTGGACATAATGTGTAATATTGCTAGAGTTTGCTTTATACCTTAAATTTAAAAAAATTCTAGTCACTTTAGTATGACATTAAACTCATGTTTTACTTTACAAATTAATTTATAGTCTGAATGGATTTCAAAAGATTTTATGTGGAATATATATGAAGGCATAAATTGACGACAAATTTAGTTAAAATGTTAAATCATTTCAATATTTTTTATTTGGATTTTATGTGAAGACCAGCACAAGTCTGAGCAAGTGTTTCTATACACCCAAACATGTTGAGAAGACAATTTACTCTTTTCTTTTTGACACAATGGTAGTTTGTGACTTTTTGGAGAGGCTAATAAACATTTCCTGTACAAGTGCATTCCAAGAAATTGTTTATTTTATTTATTTATTTATTTATTTATTTATTCATTTATTCATTTCATTCATTTATATTTTAAAATGTGCATGTCACATGTTGACATGAACAAAAATTTTAATGAAAAGGAGTCGTTTCAAAATAATATTATATAGTCCACCCCTAAAAGTTCACTCAAAGCAACTAACATCAACTAACTATCCATGGTGATACATCTTTAAACACAAAAAGGCACTGTGTATATAAACATAATAATAACAAACCAGAATTTAATAATTAGGTCATTAGCAAGGCTCTGAGAACTGATCTACACAAGAAGGAGGTAATTTAGCTATTTCATTCCAGAGTTTTGTACTGTGCATCTAAAAACTGCAGGACAGTGGCACTAGAGGACTGGAGTTTGACACCCCGAACTTAGACCATCAGGTTATCCCAGACCTGCTTACTTTGTGTTCGCAGGACCAGAATTAAATTAGTTGCATTTAGTTTCTCATGCTATTTAACTCTGGAACCAACTGCCTGCGACTCTAAAACGTGAAGAAACTTTTGGCTCCTTTAAATCAAGACTAAAAATGCAAACATGTTCTGATGATAAAAAATGTATGAACCATAATTATTTACCCAACCACTTCAAACTACTGAGAAATGAAAATGATGGCAGTTAGCCCCCCATTACATACCATAATAATCTATGGACAGGGATTTATTTTGCTAATATTATAATCCATTTACATAAAAATTAAACAAAAAAGATATTCTTAACGTTTACATAATGAAATTAAATTTTTAAAGTTAAGATTTTTTGGCTTATATCGTCTCCTTTTACGCTCTCTTTTTAATTTTTAATATTATTTTTCCCTAAAAAGTTAAAATGTTTTTGTTTTATCTGCAAGCAGGTTGTGCAGGTATCAACCAGACCAATCAGAAAGGGCGACACCAATTTTAGAGTTTGACCAATCAGCTGTGTCTAACACTGACCAGCTCGCATCTGATTGGTCAGAACGCCTGTCCGTTGGGCATAAGGGTCTCGTCACAGTCGTGCCTTACATTTTAATTGAGAAACGCTGAGGGCGCTGTCGAAGAACTGGTCAGGTTTTTGTTACATTTTTATCTGCCTGCTGACGGAAGCAACATGCAAGCTCTTAGGTGAGGCTGCTGTTCTGTGTAATCTTACTCTTTACGTTGTTTGTTTAAAGTGTTGCCTATCTAAAGCTGTATGTAAACTTCTAGCCAAACAAACAACTTCAGTTGGTAAGCTAAGTGCTATTAGCGTCTCGTTTGTAGCATTTAAACTTGACAGCGAGCTGTCGTGGTTGTGTTTAGCGGTAGTTTAGTCATGTTCTCACCCATTGCGTTGATTGAGACATCGGCTGAGATTTCATAACTTCCCCAGAAACCTCTTCGGGGCTGCCTGGTCCTCTGACGTCAGGCTGGATGGGCAAACTGCGGTGATCACAGGCGCTAACACCGGGATAGGCAAAGAGACAGCCATCGATCTGGCTAAAAGAGGTAATTTATTGGGTTGACATTGGGTACTTTAAATTGTCCTGACATCACAACAATCGGAAATAATTTCGTCAAGATATGAAGGTTTAGTAGTGCAGTCATCTAAAGACTCTTAAAAACCTGCCATTCTTGGAACTTTATAAATTATGGCTGCAACTACTGATTGTTTTAGTAATCGATCATTCTACCGGATTATTCCGACGATTAATCGAAATTAAAAAACTGTCACATTCTACAAATTTTTCAATTCACCACTTCAGCCTTTAAACAATGGGATAAATGCAAACAAACACTTTAATTTGTTTAAAAATAAAATAAACGTTTATTGTTTTATAAAGCAATAAACATTGTATTCCTTTAGTGAATTTGAACTAGGTAACTTAAGTTTTGGAAAAACGTATTTACAGACAATGTTTAACTTACTTCCACTTATCAATTAATCGATTACTAAACTAGTCAAGTCATGCTAACAAATTTATCATTTCAACCCTATAATTTGGAGTTTTTTTAAGCTACTTTGCAATTTGTCTAAATTGATACTTTTTAATTATACATGTTTTGAATCATTGGCTTTTCTGGAGAACCTGGAAGATTAAAAAAAGTGCTAAAAAGTTCACTACCTGATTAGAATATGAATTAAAGCTGCTGTTTAGTTGAGCTATTGGAATTGCATGGGGAATGCTAAACTATTTTAGCTTGTGCCTCTGCAGGAAAAGGGATTGAAAAACCTTAAAGTGTGGTTTTACAGATTTACCCAATTCTAACTGCTTCTGCAGTTGAATGCAATCAGCAGCTTTGATCTCACTGACATTTAGAATCATAAATGTTCAAGTTGTTTCAGAAGAAATGACATGGTGGTTGACATTTGCCAGTTAAATAACCAAATCCCAAGTCAGCCATGTGTTTTAATCATCTGCTTTCTGTTAAATAACAGCTGATGATCTGTTATTTGTACAGATCATCATTTGTAGATGCAGATGCTCATTTGTACACCAGTTTTAGCATCTGTGCTTTTTGAGTAGACTGAAAGAAATAATCCCGGTCATCTCATTAGGTTTTTGCCCGGCTGTCTTCAAGATTCAGAATGAACATCCTCTTGCACCTTAAACAGAAATTGAAAATGTACTTTTTATGGTCTAAATTAGTTGTATGTTTTGATTTCTGCATTTGAGGCTTAATCTAAAGTCAAAGGTTGCATAGTTGCAGGAGCATTTAGACAACCTAAGGTCCAAACTGACCAAGATAATAAAACAACTTGGTCCTGGGGAGAAACCTTCATACTTTTGGTCACAAGAGGGCGCTCTATTAATTTCTTAAGAGTTTCTTTGTGCAGTTTTGCATTAATACAGATGTTACGTGGCTTTATTTTTTGAGTGTGTGAAGTGATCGGACATTTTAATCCCTTGCTGTTCTTTGCATTTTTTTCTCTCTCCCTTAAAGTATGTCAAACTGCAGTTTTCAATAATTTTTTTTATCTATTTAGGAGCCAGAGTGATCTTGGCGTGTCGGGACATGGAGAAAGCCCAGACGGCGTTGACGGAAGTCATCCAAAGCTCCGGCAACGACAATGTCGTCTGCATGAAACTGGATTTATCAGACACCAAATCGATCAGAGAGTTTGCAACAAACGTCCAGCAAAGTGAACTGACTTTCATGATAGAGATAATTTACCTAAATGCTTCAAGAGTTTAAAACCTTTTTTTTATTATTTTCTTTACTGCAGATGAGCAGAAGCTCAACCTCCCATCAACAATGCGGGTGTGATGGTTTGTCCATTTGGGAAAACAGCCGATGGCTTCGAGATGCAGATTGGAGTCAATCACTTTGGTAAATAAAACCAATCACAAACAAACTTGGTGTGTAGTAACATGACACACATTTGTGATAATTGTTGCACTGGATAATTCAAATGTCACAGCATTTTTGTTTCTTAAAATAGAAGTTGTTACTGATGTTCTAGATTATTTCTGTTAAACATTTGAATTTAAGTTGAAATGTTTGCCCTTTTTCTTTAGGTCACTTCCTGCTGACTTACTTGTTGTTGGACCTGATTAAAAGGTCGGCCCCGGCCAGAATTGTAAACGTGTCCTCCATGGCTCATTCCTGGGGCTCCATCAACCTGGAGGACATAAACAGCGAAAAAGCTACAACAAGAGCAAAGCTTATGCTCAGAGCAAGCTCGCTAACGTGCTTCACCCGCTCACTGGCCAAAAGACTGGAAGGTCTGTCACAACCTCATTGTTTAAGTTATTATACGGTTCATTTAAGTTGTTGTTGTTGGAAATTTCCATGTTTGGAGTTTATTTTATTTCCCAGGAATATAATGGCTTGTAAAAGAATTAGAAGTTGGTGAGAATAAAAACAGGCTCCAGCAAATTTAGAGATACTGATTATGCTAAATTCACACTTTTTTTGTTTTGTTTGTACTTCCATTTGGAACTCAACTGCTTCTAAAAACAACAAAAACATCCCAAATGCTTAATAAAAATGTATTTGCTGATAAATTACGGTTTCATGGTGTCTGGAAAACGAGCAGTTTTCAAAAAGTTCCTGAGAAGTCTCACATTGCCATTAACTAGCAACCCCAGTGGAACTCAAATTCACATAAAAATTTTAAAGCTTTTAAACCTTGTTGATCATTAAACTCTGAAGACATTTCAGCTGCTGATGTGTTGGATGCGGTTTGTTCTCGTTCAGGCACTGGGGTGACCGCCTACTCCCTCCACCCTGGCGTCGTTTCAGACGGACCTTTGGCGCCACCTGAGCGCCCCGAGAGGTTCTTCATGAAGATCGCCAAAACCGTTCACTAAAGACTCGGTGGAAGGAGCTCAGACGAATCTACTGCGCTGTGGAACCATCTTTAGAAAAGGAGAGTGGCGGATATTACAGGTAAGTCCAGTTCAAAGGTAGCAGCTAATGACTGGTGGGAATCATCTCCACAAATGACCCATTTGTGTGATGAAATGTGGATATAAAGTAGTTCATCTCAACCTCTGGTTGTTTGCAGTGGCTGCGCTGCTGCTAACTGCTCTGCTGCAGGAAAAGATGACGAGTTGGCACAGAAGCTGTGGAGCTGAGCTGCAAAATGCTGTCCTTGTCGTGGGATTAAAGCCTTTCATCCGTTTTTTACAAACTCATTCCTTAACACCTTCGACTACATGTTGCAGACAGAAATTGCCCTGCTGTTTTTACATGTTTGTGTTAATGCAAGGTTTTAACTTTTTTTGTAATAAATCCACCTATAAAGTAATGTTACATGGTCTTATTGACTAAAATGGAAAATTTGCTCCCATCTGTTTACATGTTGCACAGTAAACCTGGATCCAGGTTTGAAAACTTTATCATAGGAGTGCCTGCTGATAACTGGATTAGTTTGGTTCTGGTGGGTTTATCCAGGACCCATTATGTAGAATTTTCTACCGTCATTTTTGTGCACTTTTATAAATTAAAGATTTGAATTTAAAAACATAAAACTTTGTGTTTGAGTCACATTTTAATATTTAGCTTTATTTTTACCTGCTAGAGGGATACATATGCATCAAACATCATTGGTTAAGATTTAAAGTTTTCACTGGAAGAATTTACACTCCAACTGAAATAATCCCATGGGATTATTAATATTCAAGGTATTGACTTAAAACAAGCTAATTATCTGAATTTGGAATAGAAACTAGACCTTTGTTTTGTTTTTTGTAGTAATGCACACTAAATAAATAAAACTTGGAAATGTCTTATGTGCAAAAAAAAACCTGGAGGCCAGGCTAAGGATTGCAGAACGGAAACAGATTTTATTGTCCCACAAAGGGGAAATTCAGGTGTAAATGTTTGGTGTTGATCTTGTATTATATATATTTTATTAAAAGGAAATGCAGGTAAAGCCCAGGACAGCTGAGTCCAAAACTGAATTATTGGCCAAAAGGACAGCGGACATATTCAGCAACCACAAAACGGGAGAAATGAGGTCAATAATTTAACTGAATCGGCTTTTATTTATTTTTTTCTGCTTGGAACCAGTAGCGGAAACATGTGAAGCTAAAGGTGTTGAAATTTCATACATTTCCATGTGCATTCTTTTATTCATGTTCAGTCATTTTTCAATTACTTGCATCAAACTTATGTATATATTTTTGTATAAATTTATATTGCTTATGTTTACTAATATAATACATTATAGATGAAGCAGCTTGTCAATTAATAAGCAATCTCCCTTTTGGTGACCATTAAAATATATTCTAAAATTGTATTATAGATGACTTTTGCATCTTTTACTTACTATTTATGGAAGTATACATAAGTCTATATATTTCAAGTGATTGGATCAAAAATAAGTTTTTACAGCTGAACTTTTTCTATAAAAATAAATGTTAAAACAGCCATTTTTGGAAAAAGGTATTGAGCAGGTTTTAGTAAAACAGCCTCTCAATTGTATAACATGTGGATTAAACTTTGTCTAATCATTTGCAGGATCTCATGTGCTCACTGGAGTCCCTCATCTCCATGGCCACATTTACAGTCAGTCATTAATGTTTCATAACCAAAAGTAGCTGCTATAAGAGCGAGCCGTGATAACATCTCCGCAGGATGGATGCTGCAGCCCATTGAGGCGTCACTAAACCGCTCTCAGCGCTTAAACAGAGTTAAAACAGGCTGCTGTTTAAATCCAGCCAGAATGCTTCGGAGTGATAAAAACATGATTTAGGATTTAATTTTTTTACTTTTAGGAGCTTTTTAGGATGGAAGCAGCAGAGGATGAAGTTGCTGTGGTGGGAATCGGCTGCAACTTTCCAGGAGGTAAAGATCATTTAGAGCTTCTTTAAAGTTGGTTTGCTCTTTTAGTAATTTTTTCAGTTTATTAAACATATCAAAACAGTTAACATGAACATAAAATAATGTTATTTCATGATAATGGAATTACATATTAATATAACCATGTTATTTCTATTTATAAGTTAAAACTAAGTAATTTTGAGCAAAATATTTAACTTACAAAGTAAATATTTAGCTAGAAATCGAAATATTTTGTTTGCAAACTAAATATTTAACTTGAAAATTAAATGTCTAATGAGAAAATAAATATTTTGTATGAAACAACATATTTAGTCAGAACATGAAATAATATTTTATGTTAGTGAATAATAAACAAATCACTTTCTTAAGATTTTATTTACATTAATCCCAGAGTCACTAGACATTTGGTCTATATTAACAATTAATATTTAAAATGATCTATTTTGTTATTCTTTTTGTCCTCTTTTATTTATTTCAACATAGATTAAATATCTGTGTTTACAAGCAGCAACCAAAATAGGATATTACTCAGCAACATATAAACAAAATGAAAAATTATGCAAGTTTTTGTTGTATTTTTTTTTAAGAAAAAATATTTTTTGTGTATCTTGAGATTGAAGTATTTGTCCACACTTCTTTGTGAAATAACACATTTTTTGAGTCCTTTCATAGATTTTTATGGTGTTTTAGGTCCGTACTTTAACTGGGCCATTAAAATGTTTTGATTGAAACAACTCCATTGTAGTTCTGGCTGCTTTTCAGAGTTTTTTCCACTTAGAAATTAACCGTTAAGTCAGTTTATAGTCGCTTAACAGATTAAGCGACTATAAACTGGCAGATTCAGCTTTAAAGTAATCATTTGATTTTACAAATATGTTTATGTTTCCTGTGATTTGAAGAAATAAATCCAACAATATTTTCTCTCCACATATTGTGTTTTTTACCAAAAGGAGAAGGTCTTGATAATTTCTGGAAGGTTCTGGTGGAGGGGAGGAACTGTTCTGTGTCAATCCCCAGAGAGAGGTTCGACGTTGGGAGTTGGTTTGACCCAGACGACACCAAACCCGGAAAAGCCCGCACAGCCAAGGCCGCTCTCATTGACGGGTACGAACCTCATCGAAAAAGTTCTCTACTTCTGTTTGTTCTTATTCAGTGTCACATTTTATGGGGTTTAATTTGAGTAAAGTTACACTGTAAAAAAATAATTTCGCCCGCCATAAAAAAGTAATACTTTCACCATGTTATTCCTAATTAGGTAAAACTATTTAAGTAATTTTGAGCTAAATATTTAGCTTAAGTAAATATTTATCTAGAAATCGAAATATTTCATTTGCAAACTAAATATTTAACTTGAAAATTAAATGTCTAATTAGAAAATAAATATTTTGTATGAAACAACATATTTAGTCAGAAAAATAAAAAAATACTAAATTTGGAGCTAATAAACATTTAATTTGAAACCTAAATATTTAGTTTGCAAACTAAGTTCACAAGCTAAATATTAAGTTTGTAAATTAAATATTTAGGTTGCAAACTTGTATTTACTGACATGGCAGTTTGAATATTTAGGTTGTGAATATAAACATTTAGTTTTGAATTTGATATTTATAAATTAAGAATAACATGGTGAAAACACGACTTTGAAAAATTGACATCCATATTTTTCTTTTCTCTATGATCAAATTATTCCTAATTATAATAGCAATCATAACAATCTTAAAATTTTAACTTGTACTGTTTAGGTCCAAATTATATGTTAAAGAATTATAATTTAATTTGTTTATACAGTTCTTTTTAGATGTTTTTTTTATTTTTTTCCCCCAGGTTCAATGAATTTGACCACAAGTTTTTGGCATCAGTGACAGTGAGGTGGAGCAAATGGATCCTCAGCAGAAACAGCTCCTTCATTGTGTCTACAGAGCTCTGGAAAACGCTGGAGTTCCCAAAGAGCCAGTGGGACCAGGACAGGAGTGTTTATTGGTAACAGAAAAACATATGATTCTTGGATTCATTTTAAATATAAACTACTATGCTTCTCTCAACAGGTTAGGATAGGTTTATGTACTGTACAAAACATTGCATAAATTTGTTTTGCAGTAAATCACTTGAGATAATGAGATTCTAACTTGAAAAGTACCAAAAAAACATTAATTTATTGTGAAAACAAAGCACCTGAGTGTTTTTTTTTCCAAGTACTTGGGGTGTTGTGTCACAGAATCACAGAAATGTGCATAGTTTTGAATAATTGTCCCCCATTATAAGCTATTCAGACAACCAGATGCTGAGATCATTCTTTTTCTTCTTCTATGGTAGGAATGATGAACAGAGACTACGAGACTAATGCTGCACACATGCACCCAACTATGATCAACCATTGGACTGGAACGGGACTCGCCATGAGCATCGCAGCCAACAGAGTCTCCTACATCTTTAACTTCACTGGCCCGTCACTCTCCATAGACTGCGCCTGCTCCTCCTCACTTGTGGCTCTTCATCTCGCCTGCCAGGCCATTAAACAAGGTCTGTCCTGCAACATTGGTGCACCTGCCAAATCGGCAGGCAGCTTTATTATCGATGCTATTTATGAGATTTATCTTATCCAGGCGATTGTGAAATGGCTGTTTGCGGAGGTGTTAACTGCATCATTGAGCCAAGACTGTTTGTGGCGCTCAGCAAGGCCAAGATGATTTCACCTGAAGGGACGAGCAAGCCATTCTCCAGCAGAGCAGATGGTTATGGGAGAGGAGAGGGATGTGGTGTGGTTCTCCTGAAGCCACTGAAAAAGGTGAAGATTTGCAGCATGATTAAAGAAACTGTTTCTATTTTACCAATGTCCAATAATATTAAGTTCTGATTTATATGTTTAAGGTTTTGGGTACTTTTATAAATGCACTCAATGTTCCTAACCTTTGACAATTAATTAATTATAGAGAATGAAATCTGCAACCTACCTAACTACATTAACTTTAGTCCACTGGATGAGCTAACATACAAATTTTGTTGGTTTAAAAATTACAGCTAGCAATTTTCCTAATCCCACAAATATTTGACCTTATAAAACATTTACACAATGTTCTTTTCCTCATTTATCATTTCATTCTGGTCCTGTTTTCTATTGTAGGCTCTTCAAGATCATGACCACATCTGGGGAATCATCAGTAAAACTGCAGTCAACCAAGATGGACACTCCGTCAGTCCAATTACTAAACCCTCCATGACTCAACAAGAGGATCTGCTGCGCAGAATCTACTCAGACACTGACATTGCAAATGTCCAGTACATGAGGCCCATGGGACTGGAACCCCAGTGGGAGACCCGACAGAGGCAGGAAGCATCTCCAACGTCATCGCCAAAGCCAAACCTTCCGGGTCAGAGACTCTGTTGATCGGCTCGGTGAAGAGCAACATTGGACACACAGAGTCAGCAGCAGGAGTGGCCGGACTAATTAAGGTTCTGCTGATGATGAAGCATGAAACTATCGTCCCATCTATTTTCTACTCTGATGAAACATCCAGTGTTGATACCAAGCCCTGAATATTAAAATTCCTATGAATATTGAGAAATGGGAATCTACCCCACTGAGAGTTGCAGGGGTGAACAACTTTGGTTTTGGGGGAACGAATGCACATGCCATTGTCAAACAGCACATGCAGACAAACTTAAAAACATAGCAGTGAGAAGCAGGTGAAATACTTTGTCCTGTCAGCAAATTCACAGAAATCTCTGAATATGATGATAGAAGACACCATCAAACAGTTGGAGGATGATATCACAGTCGATCTTGGTTCTGTTTTGTACACATCAGCCTGCAGGAGGAGTCACCAAAAGCATAAATACAGAAAGGCCATTGCAGTTGCCTCTGTAGGCGATCTAAGGAGAAGCTCACAGCCAGTGCAGGCAAAAACGTCAGCTTGGCTCGCTCAGATCCAAGATTAGTGTTTGTCTTCTGTGGAAATGGTGTCACTTACCACGGCATGTGCAAGCAGCTGTTGAAAACCAGCCTGTATTCAGAGAAAAAATCAAAGAAATCACATGCATTTTCCAAAGGATGAGCTCCCTAAACATCCTGAACACACTTGAGAGTGAGGTTGAAAGGAGTGACTTCAACAGCCCAGATGTTGTCCAGCCTCTCCTCTTGCCATTCAGGTTGGGATTTCCACCCTTCTCAGGCACTGGGGTGTCAAACCGGATGCTGTGCTCGGACATTCGGTTGGTGAAGTCGCTGCTGCTCACTGCTCTGGTCTCTTGTCTCTCGAAGACGCTGTGAAAGTCATATTCTTCCGCAGCATCCTTCAAACAAAAATTGCTGGTGGTAAAATGCTTGTGGTCAGCAACATGGCTGTGTCAGATGTGGCTTGATCCTCCCTAAATATTCAGGAAGACTTGCCATTGCAGCCTTCAACAGCCCACAGTCCTGCACTGTCTCGGGAGAAACAGATGCAATTGAGAGCTTCCTAAAAGAGTTAAGCAACTCATCAGACAATCAGAATCTCTTCCTTCGTCTGCTCGATGTCCCTGTTGCTTACCACTGCCACATGATGGATCCAATTCTCCAGGAAATTAGGGACACCATTGGCACCTTGCATAAGAACGAGCTGGACACTGAGCTCTTCTCAACAGTTACAGGAAGGGAAGCCGAGATCAGCGATTTCAGCACCGGTGAATACTGGGCGAGGAACATCCGTGAGCCCGTTGCTTTTGAGCAAGCTTTGAGGTCAGCAGCTAAAGGGAAGAAAGGTGTAGTGCTTGTAGAGATAGGGCCAAGAAGAGTACTGCAAAGAAACATTATGGAAACTCTTGGAGACAACGTAGCAGTTGTTGCCTCAGTGGAACCCAAGAAAGATTATGAATCAGTCATCTCAGTTGTTTCCAAGTTGTTTGAACTGGGCATTCAGGTAGATTGGACTATCTTCTACAAAGGCTATGAGACGACACCACTGGTTTTCCCAAAGTACCAATTTGACTGCTCTGATAGAGATGTGGTCATAGGAGCTGCCCCAGAACAGTAAAGCAAGTTTTCATTCTGTTCTCTGCCAGACTGGAAGTGAAAGCAACATTTTCAGCTGTAATTTAACATCTGACTCAACCTTCTACTTGAAGGAGCACAGGCACAATGATATACCCATCATCCCCGGCGCCTTCTACGCCGAGTTGGGTCTAGCATCGGTAATGGCCACCACTAAACCAAAAGTGCCCTTGAGCTGCTGCACCTCAGCGTCAAGTTCCACAGCCATTATTTTGACACAGAACTCTGCTGAAATTAAGGTCCAAATAGAGCAAAAAGGAGAAGAAACTGGCTTCAACGTTTTCTTCTTCTACAGTGTACGCTTCAGGCACAGTGGTTACAAAGGGAGACAGGCAGATTGAGGAACAAACCGGTAAGCTCCATCTCCAAAAGATGCACCTCAGTTATGAGTTTTCAGGATTTTTATGGATATCTTTCTCAAGGTGGCTTCCAGTATGGTGATGTCTTCCAGAATAAAGCAAATGTGAACTATGGTGAGGATCTAAAGGAGGCCTTTGCAGCTGTTTCAGTTCCAGAAGAGCTCCGACATTGCATGACTACTGCATTCATCCTGTTGTGGATTACTTAATGCAGCTTCTCCCTATCACTGTTGAGCATATATTTACAGGCAGGATGGGGTTTCCTGCCAAAATAGGGAGCCTAGCTGTATTTGAACCTTTGCAGAATGAGATGATTATCTACCTGAGAGCAACCGATGTGAGTGTCAATCACGTTGAGGTTTGTGGCTGCTTTGCAGATAAGGAAGGCAGAGTGTTGGTTGAGGTGAAGCACGTGATAATCCAGTACCTTGGCAGTCGTCATGTGGTCGAAGAGTACTTCTACCATAATGACTTCAGCACTGTCCCTGAAAGCTCCACTTCCTCAAAGCCTCCAAAGGCTTTGGTGTTCTCTGATCATTTAGGCATTTCAAAAGCTCTACAACCGCATTTAGATCAAGAATCTAGATTTGTTTCCTTCACACATGCAAAGGACATTTTAAGCAATGGATTCCATCTCTTCTTTCAAACCTCAGCATTGCGAATATTAAGAAAAACTTTGATGAAGTGTTATTTTTGTGGGGCAAAGAAGATCTTACATCACAATCACCTGATGCTGTCTTGGATAATCTTGCAAGTTGCTGTGAGATTTTCCGACAAATTGTCCAGGAGCTGAAGAGGATTCAGTTCCCCAAAGCCATCAGAGCAGTGACCTATCGCTCATCTGACATCACCGTGGATCACATAAGTCCAGGTTTTGCTCTGGCTGAATGGTCAGGTCTTTTGCAGCAGAGATCCCTGATCTTTCGTTTCAACTGATTGACATAGGCTCCATTTTTACTGAGGACATTAAAGCTCTCTCAACTCCTGAGCTCACATTCTTGTGAAAAGTACCCGGAATTAGTCATAAAAGATGGGCTGATCTTAAAACCGTCAATCGTCCGAACCCCACTGGACGTCACTGACCATACAGAAAGTAGGTACACCTCCACAACTTCTAAACTTTGCAACTTTCAGACGGCTGACGCACATACGGTGACTCAACTGAATGCCATTCCTCGAAACGAGGAAACAGATCCAATCAATGGCACATCCGTTGAAATTCGACCAAGTAAAATATGCGTTCATTCATCATTACTTTCCAATCAGTGCCTCACATAAACTTTGGTCAGACACTCTACTGGAACAAGCACTCATCTCAGAAGCATGAGCTCGCGCTTGACTTTAGTGGTACTGTCACTGCAGTTGGAAAAGATGTCAGAAAACTCAAAGTTGGGGACCAGGTTGCCTCTTGTTATCCAGTTGTGGCGGCTAGTAAGGTTCATGTACCAGAGGACGTATGCTACAGCATCAAGAGGTTCCCACATTTCAAGAAACACCTTGTGTTTCCTACTTTGTGTTGGCTTGGGAGATGCTTCATCGAGTCTTGCCTAAACCCAAACAGAATTTGGGGATCATTTGCCCCAACCCTGATTCAGCTCTTGTGAAAGTCCTTGTACGTACTTTTCATAAATCTGGTTGGATTGTGATTGTAAGCACACAGTGTAATGGATCTTTTGTAGATCTCAAACAATTGGATACATTTGTCATCCTCCCACCATTCGATGAGTCTCTCTTTGTGAAAACTTGCAATCTCCCAGGGGCTCGGCACGTCGTAGTGCTCTGTGAATCTCAAATGCAAACCCTGCTTGTTCAGGACTTGTGCCAAAACATAAAGGAAAGTGTTCATGTGCAAACACTTCAGATGAAAACTGTTTTGCAGAAGGGTTATCTGAGAACACACACACCTCACATTTATCACTGGCTGAAGTCGCTGAACTTCAGCAGGAAGTTTGTTATCAAACTTCACTTATCAGAATGTGAAATCTCAAGATAATGGTGTAAAACCACAGATATTATCATCATACTTCAGTTCAAAGAAAACTGGCTGTGATTGCTTTGGAAAAAGATGACAAGACTGCACTGACTGAGATGCAGCTGCTGCCAGTGAAAAAGCAGTTGTTCAGAAAGAGAGCGGTGTACCTTGTGACAGGCGGTCTCTCTGGCCTGGGTTTTGAAACAGTAAAGTTCATCTCACAAAGAGGAGGGGGGTACATCATGATTCTCTCCAGGAGCAAGCCCACAGCAGAGGTGCAGCAAGAAATTCTCAATATTCAGCAGCAATGTCAAAACACCATCACCAGCATGGTGTGTGACATTTCTGTCTCTGAGCATGTGCACAAGGTCATCTGTGAAATCCAGCAGAAGTTTAGGGGTTTCCCAATCAAAGGGGTGTTTCACAGTGCGGTAGTCCTGCATGACGGTCTCATTGAGACCCTTAACAGAGACCTTTATGAGAAGGTTTTTAAACCCAAAGTCAATGGGGTGTTAAATTTACACCATGCTACAAAGCACTGCCATCTGGACTACTTTGTGTGTTTCTCCTCCATCTCAGCGTTCCTTGGAAATGCATCCCAAACAAACTACGCAGCAGCCAACTCTTTTCTTGACTTGTTCTGCCATTTCAGGCGCAAACTCGGGCTGTCTGGGCAGTCCATCAACTGGGGGGCTCTGAACCTCGGTCTGCTCCTAAACAAGGAACACTTCCATCGCTTTCTGGAAGCAAAGGGGATGATGCTGATGGATGTTTCAGAAGTTCATCAAAGCCTGGAGCAATGCCTCATCCTGAATCGACCCCAGCAGGCTGTCTGCAAGTTTCACTTCAGGAACATCAGACGCACCATCCTCTCTCAAAATAAAGCCTTGATCTCACGTCTTTTAGCTATTGTCAATGAGGCTTTTCAAAAATCCAAAGAGGAAGAGACTAAAACCGAACAAAGTGACTCTATCTCACCAAAGGAATATGTTTTCTCTCTGCTCAGCGAGACGATAGCCATTGATAAGAGTGAGCTGAGTGATGACTCCCTTCTGACTTCCTTAGGCATGGACTCCATGCAGGCAATGACTCTGCAGAATATGATGTTTCAGGAG
Source organism: Poeciliopsis prolifica (assembly GCF_027474105.1). Taxonomy (NCBI): domain Eukaryota; kingdom Metazoa; phylum Chordata; class Actinopteri; order Cyprinodontiformes; family Poeciliidae; genus Poeciliopsis; species Poeciliopsis prolifica. The sequence continues at coordinate 76,232 of NW_026562631.1, forward strand.
AGAGGAGTTAATGTGCCTCTAGTGAAGCTGTTGGATCCCAACGCCACAATATCGACAGTGGTAACCATACTGAGTGAAGTAAATGTCAACGAAAAGTCTCCCATAGATCAAGACGACGATGATTTAACAAGATTATAAAAAATGAAACAAAATAATCAGCTACGTGTGTCGATGGCTCATGATTATACTGTGATCAGCTTTTTTGTACAAATTCTTATAAAAAATCTCCATGTTTTTAGTGCATTTTAGATGAAGTATAGTGTAGGCAAATATTCATATCACACATTTTGGAGAGCTACTTTTACAAGTTTTTACTATTGTTTTTTTTTTCTCCTTTTGTGAAAGCTAACTATTGTTCTTCACGGTTGTTTAGAAATTAGATTTTGTAACTCAGTGATTCAGTTCCTCATCTCTGTTATTGGGTTTATTTTGATCTAGGCATGATGCATGTTTTTCTAATCTTTTATTCTTCGAAAAGATTATTTTAAGTGACTTTTTTTTTTTACATCTGGTCTAGTAGTAACCTGAAATTGTACTCAGCTTTCCAAAAATGTGTTTAATCAAAGTTCATTGGTGATTTATCAAGGGGTAAACTACTTTTTCAAATTGACACAATATTTTTTAAAACTTTTTTAGTTCATGTTAATTTATGTCAATTTTATTGAAAATGTGAAAAAAGTCAAAATTGAACCTAAAAAATATAATTGTCACTAACAATATTTTTAAAATATTACAAAATCTCTGTATATTATTACCTTTTGTGCTGTTTTATTCAATTTCAACAAATTCAAAGCCCAGAAATCTGTCCATTTTTTTTCTACTTATCTTGTATTAACCCAGGTCCACAGGTCATAATCCTTTCTTATCACAAACTGATGACTGGCTTTATGGTGATGGTGGGAAACGATTATGAAATAATCTACCACGTCACATAAAAAGTATGTTTCCTACTAATTTATTGCGTGCGGAAAACGAACATTGGCCTTGATTAACACCGCTAAATAAAATTATGTAAAGATCAATATTTCATTATCTTGTTACAATAATTTTGCAAGAAAGCAAAAATACATAAAAAATGATGAACATAGAAATAAATATTTATTCAAGTAGATTAAGAGCTTGAAAATGCCAGAATACTGATAAACATTGTTAATTTTGTCATTTTCAGGATTGTCAAACAGAAATATTTATGGCATACAAATATTTTAATAAAAAGTCCTCAATGGCAAGATTTATTATTTTACATCATTTCAGTCTTTCCACACTCACTCAGAGAAAAGCAGCAGTTAGAAAGTTTTATTGACCCGAAGTTCTTTGGCTCTCGGACACCAGCAGAAGCCGTGCGTGCTGAGAATCGTCACGAGCGAGTGAAACTCAGGGAGGTCTTCCCCAAAAAAGAGCGTGCCGGGCCGAGGCCTGACGAGGGCCTGCAGGCTCATCGAACCTCATCAGGTGCGGCTTTTGGTTGAGGCAGCAGGCTGATGGGTCTGATGACCAGCTGCCATCTCTGTTATTGGATTATTTTGATCTAGGCATGATGCATGTTTTTCTAATCTTTTAATCTTCAAAAAGATTATTTTAAGTGATTTTTTTTTACATCTGGTCTAGTAGTAACCTGAAATTGTACTCAGCTTTCCAAAAATGTGTTTAATCAAAGTTCATTGGTGATTTATCAAGGGGTAAACTACTTTTTCAAATCGAGACAATATTTTTAAAACTTTTTTTAGTTCATGATAATTTATGTACATTTTTAATGAAAATGTGTGGAAAAAGTTCAAATCAAACCTAAAAAATATAATTGTCACTAACAATATTTTAAAATATTACAAAATCTCTGTATATTAGTACCTTCTTGTACTATTTTATTAAATTTCAACAAATGCAAAGCCCAGAAATCTGTCAATAGATATCAAATTATTTTTCTGCTTGTCTTGTATTAACCCAGGTCCACAGGTCATAATCCTTTCTTATCACAGAGTGACGACTGGATTTATGGTGATGGTGGGAAACGACTATAAAATAATCTACTACGTCACGTAAAAAGTATGTTTCCTACTAATTTATTACATGCAGGAAATGAATGATGCATGATGCATGTTTTTCTAATATTTTATACTTCTTCATGACATCAAAAAAATTATTTTAAGTGATTTTTTTTTACATCTAGTCTTGTCGTAACCTGAAATTGTACTCAGCTTTCCAAAAATGTGTTTATAATTTATCAAGGGGTAAACTACTTTTTCAAATTGAGACAATATTTTTTATTTTTTGAATTTTTTAAAATCTTTTTTTAGTTCATGTTAATAATTTATGTCAATCAATTTTTAGTAAATATGGAAGATGTCAGAATCATACCTAAAAAATATAATTGTCGCCAACAATATTAGTCTTGTATTAAACCAGGTCCACAGGTCATGGTCATTTCTTATCACAGACTGATGATTGGTTTTACGGTGATGGTGGGAAAAGATTATAAAATAATCTGTCATTTCCCATAACAAGTATTTCTTTCAACTGGTTTATTACATGTGGGAAACGAACATTGGCCTTGATTAACACCACTAAATAAAACTATGTGAAGATCAATATTTCATTATCTTGTTACAATAATTCTGCAAGAAAACGAAAATACTTAAAAAATGATGAACAAAAGAAATAAATATTTATTCAAGTAGATTAAGAGCTTTAAAATGCCAGTATTGGGCTTTTACGGAATGTCGTGTCCCTGCTCAAAATTTCCTGAAAGAGGTTTTATGGAGCCTTGTACCAGGAGGCTGTTAACACCGTTGTAAACTGCATGAGTGGGAATAAAAATACTTGTTCCATATAACATAGTAGGAGTGCAACCAGTAAACCTTTTGTAGATGCAATGGCAAGAACCCCCCACTTGATGACTTTATGTTTTTCTGTTTGTTATGATGCAGAGCACTTTGCAATGCTTTGCTGCTAAAATGTGCTATACAAATAAAATTTGATTTGATGTGATTTGATTTTCTGACATCGATCATTTTGTCATTTTCAGGACTGTCAGACTGACAACAAGAATATTTATGACATACAAATATTTTAATAAAAAGTTCTCAATGGCAAGATATTTTATTATTTTACATCATTACATACATGATAACAGATTTGCGCAATGTTCATCTGGCAATAAAAAGAAATCACCAACTGTTTGTGGATTAAAATAAACCTCAAAATCCCTAAAAATACTAACCTAGTATTAGCACAGTTGTTCAAGCTAGCATTTTCGAGGACACAGAGAACAGTTTAAAGCACCAACAATCTATTCCCATGAAGCTTATAGGATTGTTCATAATCAAATCTCTGCTGTCATTGCTGGACACATGAACAAGGGTTGTGGTGAAACTGTTTGTGTTTTAGCAAGGTTCCACAGTGATAGTTACAAAATATTTGAGTTTCTTCTCTGTTTTTCGTTAAAGAATAAGTTTTGCACTGAACTACATGCTGTTCTGCACAAAACTGACCAGAGTGGTAAGTGTGGTGTTAGGATCCAGAATTGTAACCAAAGGCACATTTATTTCTGTCTCCTGGTAGATTTTGTTCTGCAGAGTCATGGCCAGCATTGAGTCAATGCCCAATGCTGACAAACAGGAGTCATCATCAATTTTTCCCACGTCTATATTGAGCATTTCACTGACTATTGTCCTCATCGTCTCATAGGCTGTAAAGAAACACTGAACTTTCGGGGGTTTGTGTATTTCATCTTGGATTGCTGTTTCCACTAAAGTCGCCATTCGCTCCCTGAGAGATGGATTTTGGGAAAGGACATGCAAGCTGAGGTTCTTGAAGTTGAATTTGCAAATTACTTGCTGCGGTCTGTTCATAAACAGACACCTTTGAAGTGTCTGTGAACTTCATGTACACCCATTGTCATCATCCCCTTGGACTCCAAGAACTTTTGAAAGTGGCCTTTGTTGAGCAATAGACCAAGATTCAAGGGACCCCAGTTGATGGATTGTCCAGCAAGCCCAAGATTTCTCCGGTAATGACAGAATGTGTCAAGAAAAGCATTGGCTGCTGCATAATTACACTGTGAGGCATTTCCAATGAATGATGAGATCGAGGAGTAGCATACAAAGTAGTTTAATTTGTTGTGAAGAGTTGCAAAATGGAGATTCAGAGTACCACTGACTTTGGGTTTAAGCACCTTTCTGAACAGCGACTCATCGAGGGATTCAATGAGGGAATCATGCAGCACGGCAGCACTATGAAAGACTCCTTTGATTGGACAAGATGGAAACGCTACCCAATCTTGGTGATGGTATCCACCACCTGCTTTGACTCTGAAACATCACACTGGATGTTTAGGACAGAAACCCCATTTCTCTTCTGAAGGAGATCCAACTGAAAGCGGATTTCATCAGATGGGACACTTCTTGACAAGATTGCAATGCAACCTCCACCGTTGTGTGCAATAAATTTAACAGTCTCCAGCCCCAAACCAGACAAGCCTCCAGTTACAATATAAACACATCTCTGTTCAAAGAGTGGTGCGGCTTTTGTAGGCAAACAGCTGTGAGTACATTTAAGCCAATCCAATCCTTTATCAAGAACAACCTGCTGCACTGTTGCTGTTGTGAAAGAGGACTCAATTCTAGGCTCTTTCAAATGAAGGATCTCCTCCTATGCGGCAGACAAGCTGGATCGAGGCTTAGTGACAGAAGCCAGTTAGAAATATTTCTTTTTTGTGCCTCTAGATTTGCTTTCTGGAGAACATAAGCCACATCAAGGTGGTGCACATGAATATTTTTATCATTCAATGTAGTGCTGCTTGTGGCCACTGAGAGTGACATGTGACTGCTGAAGACAAAGATGACATGCTTCACAGAGTCACTATTGCCAAACAATCCCTCAAATGATTGACTAAATGGCGGTAGAAAAAGCAAAGCATCAAAATTTGTCGATTCCTTGGTAAGACTAGCTTGACAGGAAACGTTCCAGCCTGATTTGTTTGCTGTGAGGGCAAGAACTTGTATGAGAACAGCAGCTGAGTCTGGGGAGATGATTGCCAATTTTTTGCGCCTTCCTCTAACTTCACACAGCAACCTCTGCAAAATCTCCCATGCAAGGATGAAGAAGGACACACATGGTGTTTCTCGAAAAAAGGGAAATGCTTTTGTGTCATAGCACACAGCTTCAGAAATCAAGATCTTCGAAGCTGCAGGAACTGGATAGCACGAAGCAATTTGGTCCCCCGGTTTTAGAGTTTTGACGTCTTGCCGACACTTGAGACAATACCACTAAAATCTAAACCCAGAAGATCATGATTCTGTCACTTGCTTGTTCCAGTAAAATGTCCTGCCAAAATTAAAATGGGAAGTGCTGACCGGAAAGTAGTCGGACGAATGTATGCAGACATTAGTCAGCTGAATTTCAACTAAGCTTTCTGAAACTGGATCATAGAGTTATTTTTAGAGGCTTGACACAAATTGGCTATTCCATAGGGATTGGTAGTCTGTAGGACAAAGTCTTGACTGGCCAATTGTTTTTACCTCTTCACATAAATCACTGTCTTTAATTGGAGTTTGTGCTATCCTCGTTGTCAATGCCTGACCTTTGCTGATCCTTATATCTTGTTGTTGGTTGGTTTTAATTACACAAGCTAATGTTTGAATGTCTTCACTTGTCACAGAAGCCAGATCTATATGCTGGAAATGAATGTCTGCAATCTCAGCTGAGCAGGATCTCATCATACCAGAAAGCACAAAACCAGGACTCACATGGTCCACAATTAGTTCTGTTGATCTGTAAGTTATGACTTTGATGGCACACAAACATTTGCTCTCTTTGACAGCCAAAACAATGTGACGAAATATCTCACAACAAGTCACTAAGCTCTCCAGAATCATTTCAGAGGACAAGTGAGTCAGGTTCTCCACACCCAAATGAAGAGAACTTTCTCCAGATTCTCATTGCTGGTCAACGAATGAATCACTAGGCTTTTTACTTCATCTGCACTTAACTTCTTTCTGATCCCTACAATGACTGAATCAGTGCATATGTAAGGTCTTAAACCTTTAGCAATGCCCATGTGATCTTCAAAGATGATGGCTTTTATTTTAGAGCCATCCACATCTCTCTCTTCTGCTAATGCAACTGTTTCACTATGAAAAAACAAAGACTTGGTAACATCTGATCTTTGGAGCAAAAAGGAAATTCTTACACCCTTAAATTCCACCAATACCTTCCCATCTTTGGTAGAAAAGCAACCACACACCTCAAGAAAATCTTGAGTCTCTTGAGTTGTCCGAAGATACATGACCATTGTCTCCTGCAGGGGTTCTGAAATAGCAATACTGGCAATCTGTGATGGGAATCCCTGCTTGAATCCTTGTTGTCCCATTGCTACCACTGCAGCCATTTGAATGAAATAATCCAGTAGCACAGGGTGAATGAAATGGTTATGGAGACTTTTCAGAATGTCCTCTGGAACTTGGAAAGCAGTCACGGCTTCCTTGAATTTGTTGCCAAGATGCACATTGTTTAGATGCCTAAAAAGTGGGCCATACTCAAATCCAGCCTGAGAGAGAAGTGAATACATTTCTTGCTGTGTCAGAATGATTTTGCACCTTTGGTAGATCATATCAAGACAAATGGTTGCTTCCTCTAGCAGTGGTTGCTGACCTTTATGCCTGCATGTGCCTGAGGCATGAACTGCAGCAGGTGACTGTATTTTAAACAAGGCTTTCCCTTCTGATTGTTCCAGTATCATCTTCAGCTTCTTAGAGTTTGAATTGAGAGTAAGCACACTCTCAAATTCTATACTGAGAAAGACTAGAGAGGCAGGCTTCTTTGGCTTCAGGTTGGGCATCACCAAGGCATAAGCTAAGTCAACATAAAATGCCCCTGGCACAATGGCAATGCCATTGTTTTTATGATCCCAGAGATAGGGTGCTGTCTTCAAAGACAGTTCAAATGTGTATTCTTTCTTGTCCCTTTTAATTTGGGACTCAAGTCCATCGCAAAAAACACCAGATGGTTCATTATCTCCCCTTAAGGCTTCAAAATTCACTTCATTCTTTGTGTTGTCAAACTGGTAAACTGGAGGAGTACAGGGTGATATCTCACAGCCCCTGAAGAGCTCCTTCCAGTCTACATTAATGCCAAATTCAAACAGTCTGGCCAGAGTTGAGGAAATGGTGTCACAGTCTTTGTTTGGGTGACTGATGGGAGAACTTTGGCTTCATTGCCAAGAGTTTCACAGATGTACCTTTGGAGAGCCATTCGAGGTCCAATCTCTACAAAGACCACATTTCCTTTTGCCGGTTTCTCTCTGAAAACAGCACAAAGAACTTTCTTGAATAAAACAGGCTCCCGGATGTTCTTTGCCCAGTATTGCCTGAAGTGAAATCCCCATCTGAAAGTCTCTCTCCAGTAACTGTGGAAAACAGGTGACACTCTATGCTTTTAGTATTCAAAAAGCCTATGCTGCTCTCAATGTCATCTAGAATTGGATCCATCATGTGGCTATGGTAAGCAGCAGGGACATCTAAGATACAGAGGAAGATATTTGCATCTGCAAATTTAATCTTCAGCATATCATGGAGAGCATCCACTGAACCTGCATCACCTGACAAAGTGCAGGACTGAGGGCTGTTGAAAGCAGCAACACAGATCTTGCCACCAAAGACTGTGAGAACTTCAACAATTTTTTCTACTGCCACATTGTCGATGACAAGCATCTTTCCTCCTGTGACTCTACTCTGAAGAGTACTGCGGTGGTGCAACACTTTCACCGCATCACAAAGAGACAAAAGACCAGAGCAGTGAGCCGCAGCGACCTCTCCAATAGAGTGGCCAAGCATGGCAGAGGGCTTAACACCCCACTGCTTCAGCAGGGTGGCAATCCCAACTTGTACTGCAAAAAGAAGAGGCTGGATAACATCTGGCCTGCTAATATCGACGTCATCACATTCACTCTCAAGGAGTTTACTGATGTTGATGGGAGAGTACGTCTGAAAGGCAATTTCAACTTTTTGGACTGTCTCTTTGAAAGCAAGAACCTGCCTCATGAGCTGTCTGCACATACCCCTGTAGCAAACCCCATTTCCACAAAACACAAAGACAACCTGGATGTCAAACTGAACCGACTGAAACTCCGTCTTTTGTGCCGATTTGAGCTGTTGTTGTAGATCTGAGAGGGAAGATGTCAAAAAGGCTTTCCGATATTTGTGTTTGAAATGACTCCTCCCACAAGCAGAGGTGTATGAAAGTGTCTGAAAGTCAAGTGTGTCACTGCTGCACAGTCTTTGGTGGGTGTCTGCAATGGTCATTATGAGTGATTTCTCAGAAGCAGCTGACAACACAAAGAGTTTTTGCCAAGCTTTTGTGGGAAATACTTGACGAATGTGTTCTCTTAAAATTACATGCGCGTTTGTTCCCCCAAACCCAAAACTGTTGACCCCAGCTAGCCTTCCAAGTGGTTGATTTGCCTCCCATCTTTCTAATTTGTCTGGTATTTTTAAATTCAGGGTTTGTGTATCTACACTTGAGTTGTCTCTGAAATAGAAAACTGAGGGAACAATAGTTTGGCGCTTCATCATTAGGAGTACCTTGATCAGGCCAGCCACTCCAGCTGCAGATTCGGTGTGTCCGATGTTGCCCTTCACCGAGCCAACCCATAGTGTCGCTGAGTCTGGAGGTCTTGCTTTGACAATGACGTTTGAGATGCTAGCTGCTTCTGTTGGGTCTCCAACTGGAGTCCCAGTCCCATGAGCTTCGATGTACTGGACATTTTTGAAATCAGCGTTGGAGTACATTGTCCTGAGTAGCTCCTCTTGTTGCGTCACTGAAGGTTTGGTGAGAGGAGTCACCGAATGTCCGTCTTGGTTGACGGCAGTCTTGCAAATCACACCCCATATTTTATTGCTCTCCTTCAAGGCCTTTAAATAGAAAAGAAAAAGAAAATAATACTGATAAATATTGTTAGATAATCTATGTTAACTACCATGAATTTAAATCTGTCCTTTTAGTTCTATGAGTTCTTCAAGAAAAGAAACAATTAGATGGTCTTCAAGTTTGCAAAATAACAAACAACATAAATCTTTCTAAATCAGACGTGTCCAAAATTTTTGCAACCTGGGCCAGAATCCCTCTAATTGCTCAGGGAGCCATATTGTTTTGGCTCCCCGAGAAAGGCTAAGTGTTTCCTAGCTTTTTGGATCATTTTTTTACCCAAATGATTTGGTCTAGAAAATCTTTTAGTCTATTTCTGACAACAAAAAGAAAAATGTTCCTCAAAAATCCTTCCATCAACCAAATATAATAGAATAAAAATGCTCCAGTCATTTTTCTTAGTACAAAGTTGCTTGATCGCTATTTAGTAGAAAATTACAATTATAGGAAAACATTTACCATTAAAGAAGAGTTGAATCTCTCACTGAAATTCTCATTCTAAAAAATCAGAAGAGTTTCCTCTGGAGAGCCAAATTCATAGCATTCTTGAACTGCAGTCTGGGGCCCCTCAGAATTGTTCCAAGGCCACAAAAGGCCCCTGTGCCACATTTTGGACACCCCTGTTCTAGATGAAACCTCAAACCTTTTTTAGAGGTTTCAGGAGCAAAACGCCACAGCCTTCTCCTCTTCCGTAGCCGTCTGCGCTGGTGGAGAAAGGCTTGCTGGTTCCTTCAGGTGAAATCATCCTGGCTTTGCTGAGAGCAACAAACACTCTTGGCTCAATGATGCAGTTAACTCCTCCACACAGCGCCATCTCACAGTCACCTAGAGCAAAGTTGCATACATTAGGATACAATTTTTAATAAAATATAAAGTACTTTGTCTCTTTTTTGTCCCAGACCTTCTTTGAAGTGGTCTTGATCGCGAGACATATGAACATATTGAATATCTCTGAACTGTTTACATCAAACTTTGGCTTCTTTTCTAATATTTTTGCTCAATATGTAATAATTTTGTGCTAGTGAAGTCAGTTATCTCTTGGCTATGAATAATTCGTATAGAAAGGCTGCAGAAAATATTAACATTTAATCTAAAACGGAAACTTTTTGACGTATTTATTTTTTACTAATATAGTCATATTTAGCTAACAAGAGGCATTCCTAAATATGTCTAGATTTGCTACTCATCACACAAGAACAGTGGCGTAAATTTCATAGGTTATTTTGGCTTATATTTGACTAAATATTTTGAGATTTGAGACTTAATATAAACAATAAATGTCTACAAAGCACAGTGAGGCGTATTAGTGTTGTCATGCCTAATACGACAGCACTAAAAGGAAATAAATTTCCAACAAAAACAAAACAAAAAAATTCAGATTAATCTCAGGTATTTTCTAGAAAAAACTCAGAAATTTCTGAGCTTGAGAAGTAGAACATTTTCTAAAGAAAAAAAAAACAAATTCTGAGATAAATCTTAGAAATTTTCTAGAAAAAAAATAGATATTTCTGAGTTCTTAAAGTTAAAAAAAATGCAAGAAAAAACGCCAACTTTTCAAACTCAGGAAATTTCCAAAAGTCGAAAATGTATTACTCTTGTAAATCAAAAATGTCCAATTTACATTCCTAGCAAATTTTTTTTTCAAACTCAGAAATTGTCTTTTTTTTCTAGCAAATTTGTGAGACTAATCTTAAATTCTTTTAGTTTTTGGCCCTAAAATTTTACAAATAGTTTGATTTATTAAATATAATATATATATATAAATATATAATAATATAATATAATATAATATAATATAATATAATATAATATAATATAATATAATATAATAAGGAACTGTGATGGATTTGTTTTGCTCTGGGCAACTGTACATGGAAAGACTGTTGCTTGTTACCAGTGAAATTCATTATGCCAGGAACCACAGTGCCACCTAGCGGTAATGGAGAAAGTGGCTGCTCGTAAAGATTTCATTCCCAGTTCGTCTTATAAAGTGAGGTATCCAAAAATTATACTCAAGTAAATAAAGTAGTTCTATTTCAACATAATTTTACTCAAGTAAAAGTAAAAAGTAATCCTTCAAGAAATTACTCCAGTAAGAGTAAAAAAGTATTTGACACAAAGTCTACTGAAGTACTGAATAACTGATCAAATTGTTAATCATTTAATGTGTAAAGATTACATAATCAGACAGACCAAAATATAACTTTAGATGGAAATTTTGGTAGTTAGTGATTAAAATGACAATAATTCATATAAGTAACAAAAAATAAACTCAGGCCAAAGAAAAATGGTTCAAAATCAGTTTCTTTCAACAAAAAAAATTAGGAAACTTTAATAAAATCTGAAAATGTGTGTCTTTGTCTGGTGAATATTTGGTTAAAACATTTTTGTTTTTCATTCAGTGGATAGAAAATCCAGAAATTTTACTCAAGTAAGAGTAGAAATACTTAATGATAAAATTACTCAAGTAAAAGTAAACAGTTT